>NC_088864.1:30801838-31101838 GCF_032884065.1 Artemia franciscana | reverse complement strand
AGGGGGTGGATACCCTCGACCACTTTTCTACATCCCCTCAACGCCCTGGAAGTTTCAACTGTATGCCCTCAGCCACTCTTAGGATGTTTCAGATACGCCTTTTTAATAAACTAGATGTACATAGTGTCTTTTCATTTATTTCAACATACCTCTCAACATTCCTGAAGTTTCACTTTAATTCCCTTGACCTTTTCAGACACACCCAGGATCAAAAATCCGTATTTCTCCAGTGATGAATCCTGCTCATAAACAATAAGCAAATTGTATAATTTACAATTCTTAACCCAGGGGCTGTAGGGGTCATGGTATTCCCAGAGGCATAGTTATTAGACTTTTTGACTATTCTGAATAAAATGTTTTTTTCAAATTTTGATCAGTGTTGAGGAGAGGGGGTATCTAAAAAGGTTGAGGGTGCTGGCTGCTCCCAAATTACTCTTTAGCATAGCCTTCAACACACCCATAAATTTGATCTTAATACCCTTAGCCGACTAGCATGACAACTAGCATGCAGATAGTGTGTTTTGATTTTGTTCACTTTCCCTCTCAAAATTTGTTGAAAGTTTCCCCTTAATATACAAAATCTTTTTGGGTACCCAGAATCAAAATTGCCCTCTTTTTCCAATAAAAAGACCTTATATGTAAACAACGGAGAATTTGCATAGCCCACAGCCCTTGCCCCAGGGACTGTTGAGGGGTATTTCAACCCCAGTGGCATACTTATTTGACCTTCGAACTATTTTGAACAAAATGGCTATCTTAAAATTTTGGTGAGATATCATTAGGGGAAGGGCATTAAAAAAGGGAAGGGTCTGGTTGTCCTCTGATCCCTTTTAAATCTTAAAAAGCATCATTTTTCATCTTCATCATAGCGTTCGTTTAATTCGCAAAAAAATGAAACAGTAAAAGGTTTTAAAGGGTTAATTTGTATTTTGAAAACTTGTTAGTAATATATATTTTGCAAAAAATTCTTTGCTTAAACTGGCTGTTTTTTTGTTTACTGACTTTTTTTGTTAGTAATCCAGTCATTTAGAACCCAAATATGTTAGTATCATTTTTTAGACCATAGAAACGAGAAAAGGACAATAATCTCGACTTTAATCACGACATTAGTGTAGGAATAATGTAAATAAACAACTTTTCGTAAGTTTTTTCTCTTTTTTCCTTTTTGTGTAAAATATTTTTTTAAATCTATTTTATTTTAAGCTGGTCAAACTTACTTCTAAACAAAATATTTACTATTTGACGATCAAGTTTTAGCTTGCTATTTTGTATTGTTTGTCATTCTTAATGACTTCTCTTTTGCAGAAACTAAGTCAATGGTTTAAAATTTCTAACCCTTAAAATAGCAGATTGGATTTGACTTTTCAGTGACCCGTTTATCTATATTTTTTTTATCTAGCTGAGATTTATTTTATTTATTTGTTATTCCAATATATATATTTTTCAGACAATATCAATTCATCTTCTGTTCCAACAATTGGGTTTCAAAAATATGAAGCATATGGTGTTCAGCTCTTTGAACTTGGAGGAAGCGAGTCTATTCGGGAACTCTGGCCAATGTACTTTTCAAAGGTAATCTATAAGGAGCAAAGACTATTTTGCTATTGCTTTATGTGTTATTAATTTTCTGGCCACTGCAAAAGTGTCATTAGATAAAGGGTCACTTTTTTCTTTTCTGTTCTTTCTGTAATTGTAATTGTTCTTTTCTGTAATTGTAAAAATAATCGTCGTTTTTTCCTGTCACCGGAGTAACTTTTTTTGTCGTCGGACAATATGCCATCACTTTTCTTTTTTCATTGAAAAAATTGTCGTCATTTTTTTTTCTGTGGTCTGACAAAACCCCAGTGTTTTTTTTTACCATCCCAAAAAGTGTAATAACTTTATACTATGTAATTAGCAAGTGCCGGTTTTACTGTTGATAGACATGGCTACCAAGGGTAATTGAATCAATAGGAGGTTGCAAAAAACATTCCCCCTTACAATCAATATACTATCTTTATAAGTGAGCAATAATTGTATATTTATTTATTTATTTTTTCTCGAAAACGACTCAATATTTTTTAGGGAAAATTTGTATCGTGGGATATTCTGGCCTAAGAAATCGATTTAGATAGGTCAGAAGTTCAAGAAAATTCGTTAAGAGCCTTAGTTTTGGAAAAAAGATTCATGTCAGTGACGTCATTTTTGTATAAATCATTGAAGTATTGCAATGACGTCGTCACACTTATTTGAAAAAATGGAAGATTTTTATGCAAGGAAAATCTTACATTAAATTGCTTAAAGAGCAAAAAACTGATAATTGCAAAAATATTTGTATTGCGACAATTCAAAAACCTTAAAAAAGAAAACCAAAAGTCGGAAGCTTGGTAAGAATTGTTTTGAAACCAAACTTGCTTGAATATTTAAAAATCTTTGAGAACTAAACTGATGATTCTTTGTAACCACCTGGACTATCAAACATGATAAGACCAAGATAACACCCCGAACAAATTAAATTCAGATCGGGTAAAAATCAACGACCTGGATTATCAAATGAGACAAGACCAAAAAAAAAACCGAAAATTTACAATGATAATTCGTTATTTAAGTGTATAAGGTTATAAATGATATAAGTGTTATAAATGATAATTCGTTGAAAGAAAAAGAAGTTTTTATCTAACCACCTGAACAATTAACAAATTTACAGCCTGGGACGTCATATTAGACCAATAAGGGCAGCTAAAATAAAGGGCATTTGGCCTTGTCTGAGGTAATGACAATCCAAAATGAAGAAGAAATAAAAATGGGATCAGAAAATAAGCAACAGTGGAGTCAAAGCGCGCCAAAATTGAAAATGATAGTTATGATACTTAGGTTTGGGATTTTGACATAGATAAGGTCATCAATGCATACCATGCCTTTGTTAAAAAAAATTAGGTTTCTGTGACATGTATTTCGCAATGACAAAAGACAAGCCAAGGCAAAAGTTAAAGGTCCAATAACAAAAAAATGTAATTTTACGAAGGAGCTAATTCAAATTTAAGGTCATTTAGTGTCAAAATTCTGATTGTCAAATCTTGTTTTTAACTTGACTAGTGAAATAAATTGTCAATAACTAGTTAATAGTATTTAAGTTAATAGTTTAACATTATTTTAATTTTACATGTTTCACTTCTTGTTCTCCACTGTCATGGAGTTTATTAATGCAGCATATATTTAAATTTTAACACACAAATCTATGACAAGTGTTTAAAGAACACCAGCATCTTTTCAAAATTAGCTTCTGATGAGTGTTTAATTTTTCAGGCCTTTGGATTCATATTCGTGGTAGATTCATCCTCTGATGATAGATTCGTTGAAGCTTGTCAGGTCCTTTCAAATGCTTATACTGACGAACACTTTAAGAAAAAACCTCTATTGCTGTAAGTCATTACTCTTCTTACACGTATACTAGGGGGGGGGTCTAAAGAATTTAGTTTTAAGTTATGCTCTCCGGGTGTTTTCCATTCCTTTTGGTTCAAAATGAATCTGTATGAAATTACAATGCTCTAGTTTCAGAGGAGGTTTGTCTGTAGAGTTTGCACATTCTAAATTTCAGTAAAAAGTTTTTATTTTCGGCTTCAAACTTCTTCACGAGAAACAGTTTCAGGCAAGCACTATTTTTCGAAAGTATATTATAATTGCATTATTTATAACTAGTAACTAGTAACTAGAAAGTAGTAAAATATTTATTCGTAATCCACAAAAAAATCAATAAATTTTTCCCAATCAACACTTTTGTTTGTTTTGAGTTAGTGAAATAATAATTCTCCGATTAAAGCAAAAAACTCTTCTCTCAATATGCAGAATCCAAACTTTGTGCATATCTATTTTATTTGGAAACTAAAGAAACAGAAATGAGCCAATAAAAAAAAATTTCAATAGAAAAATCTCTTAGAAATGTATAAACTAGCTACGTGGTTTAATTCTTTTTTTAAAACCTTGCGTTGTCGAATAAAACCAAAAAGTTTCTGTGCACAATCAGAAGTTTAACTGTAATCAATCATTTTATTGATATTCAACTAGTTAAAGTGTACAGTTTATGTCTATTATTAGAATCAGTTTTTGTTGCCAGAATTCATCCTTTTCAAGTCGGATCAAAACCATAGCTACAGTTTAGATACTGTAAGTACTTTGAAAAGACGAATCCTGGTGAAAAATGGAAAGAATAACTACTGGCCCTTTAACTAGCAATGCATCGGATTTGAATGTCTCTAGCAAGCACGGATAGAAGGGGGATGGGGGCGACGCCGCTCCCAAACGAATTTTTTTTTAATCCTTCCTAAATTGTACTATTGAGTACTATATACGTGAAATAAGGACTGAAAAACCAATCGTTTTCTGAAATAAAAGCAATGAAACATGTCAACGCAATAAAATTGTTCAAAGACGATGTGTGTTATAAATGCAAGACTGAAACATTTTGTGCTGTTAGGGAAAGCCCAAGGGATTGCAGACCCAAGACAAGAAGGTTGGACAGTGTCAGTGCTGTCGCCTGTGTAAGCATGCAAAGGTTGGCATCACTTGTCACTGCTCACCAGAGACAGAGACACAGATGAAGTGTGCGTAACACATACATCCGAATTGAATAATTTTATTTCTATCACTTAAGTTGAAATAATTCAAGACTCCTTTACCAACACTGTAAATGTTCGCTTCCTTGCTAGCAGCCATACAACATTGTATGAAGCACCTGACTATGATGCCAATTCATCTACAAACACTCTAATGTCTGCCTCATTTGGTGACACTGAAATAGCTTACAGTTGTGATGAAAATACCGACTTGTCATCAATTACAAGGGTCAAGGTTATATCTTCCTTTATGCCGAATGGCTTTGCATCCTACTGTAAAACGATTTAAGAAGCATGTGCCGCCTCATACCAATCGGGTGTTGGAAATTTCGCTTCTCAGTTTCTTCACCCATGTTAAGGTAAGTTAAGTAAATTGTTAAGTGACGATATTTCACATCTCCCTTGACATGAGACCTGGTTGTACTTATTTTTCTCACACGTGGAAGTCATTGCAGGCCAACTATCCTTTCTGGCGGGCCTTAACGAGGTCCTTTGCGCGGTAATATTCTTTGGAAGATGCATTTCCTGGGGCTAGGGCCAGGTATACTAGCAATATTTATCACCCCCTTTAACTATTTATCCTATTTTTTTTTTAACATCATATTCTGAACCTGATTCAGTTCTCATTTTGTCTTACAGAGAAAAATTTTGGACAATAAATCAAACTTGTTAAAGAGTCTGTTGTCCACTGCATCAAAATGCACTGTTTATCTTCTGCCAATCTTTTGCCGTGTCTGCTTTTCACCTTGATTTGGATAAGTTTTGCAGCCTGAGTGAAACTTGTCTTTTTCCCCAGCCAACTGACTAGATGTTTTCTTATTCCTTCTCCTTTTCATTGCTTTTGAGTACTTTTGCCAACAGTACCGGTAACAACACTAGAAATAATCCCCTCATCCTCAAACATTGTCATTTAAACAATGGGTGCGGTCTTGGACATCATATTTTGGGAGAGGATTTTTCTATATTTATTTTGTCCCATTTTTATAGGAGCCGTTCTTGTTGGTGTCCAGAAACTTAGGTTATCCATTCATCTTGTATTGCAAACTTACAACACCATGATGGTATCAAAGAGTAATCGAAAATATTACAACTCACCAAATGCAACAGGCAACGAGTGCGTAACCTTCCCTTTGACTTGGGTCGCCTCTGATTGGCTAACGGATATCAAAGTTTAGTGGCAATTTAGACCTCGACAAAGTTTCCCAATGCCTTGCGCAAGCGACGAAGTGAACCAGTTGATCTATCGTTGCGTCAAGTTACAAAGATAGTAAACCAGGCCCTAATTCAATTATTTTAAACAAAATTGTAGAGTGGGAGGATGTTCCACTTTCTCCTTTCGCCCCTCCCAAATTAAGGCTCTAGATCCATGCTTGGTCTCTAGAAAGCTGTTTCTTCTTCTGAGCAGCTCCCTACAAGGTTAAGTTTTCGGTTCCAGATAAAAAGAACGTAAATGATGTTTAATATCTGCAAGTTGCCTCTGATATTATAGTCTTCAAGGGAAACAAATGTTTATTTTATTCAAGCTAGTGAGTTTTATTCAAGCTAGTGAGTTTTAAGCCTTGACCATTAAAGATTCGCATCTATTCCATTTTAGACCCAATTTAGTGGGTAAAGTTTGCCTTTTTAACCCACCTTTCAAAAGTTCTACTTTATCTATATATAGGTTAGATTTTCTACTGGGTTGAGCTCATTTGTAATTTTTTTAGGCCGACGGAAGAAATCTAGCTCTTTTCACCCCGAAACACCAAGATTCCTACAGTTTACGTGTTTCAATGTAATTTGCTATTGTACCTTATCCCCCCTTCTTAGGAAAATTCCTGCCTATGTGTATAATTCAGCATTGAATGATGGTTCGGAGCTAGAACTACAATATCAAACATGATTAGAAAAACAAAGAAATACGGAGCTATGTTGAAAGTTACTAAAACCCTTATTTTGCTGCAGAGAAAAATTGTTGAAGTTCAAACTTATTTGGTTTGTAACTGGAACAGTCTTTCGTTACTTTGCGCCTATTTTCATATTCTAGATCGGCTTTGGTTTCTTAACAGATTAAATAAAAAAAAACTAATTTTTTTAGCTGAAAGTAAGGAGCGACATTAAAACTTAAAACGAACAGAAATTACTCCGTATATGAAATGGGTTGTCCCCTCCGCAATCCCTCGCTCTTTACGTTAAAGTTTTTAATTGTTTTAAAAAATAGAATTGTGGCAAAGAGTCAAACTTTAGCGTAAAGAGCGAGGGATTGCGGAGAGGACAACCCATTTCATATACGGAGTAATTTCTGTTCGTTTTAAGTTTTAATGTCGCTCCTTACTTTCAGCTAAAAAAATTAGTTTTTTTTATTTAATTTCTGAACGTTTTTGAATTAATGCATGTTTGGTTTTGGCTCTCCGTGCATAAATTATTAAAATGAAATTTGTATATTAATTCTTTTTTTGGCTCAATGGCTTTCTCTTGGTTTTGATCAGACGATTTTGAGAAATAAGGGGTGGAGAAGGAGGCCTAGTTGCCCTCCAATTTTTCGGTTACTTAAAATGGCAACTAGAACTTTTAATTTTTAACGAACGTTTTTATTAGTAAAAAATATACGTAACTTAAGAATTAACTTACGTAACAAACTTTCATAATCTCATATTTTTATTATGTATACGAGGGGGTTTGTACCCTCGTTAATATCTCGCTTTTTACACCAAATCGTAAGTTTTGTCCCAATTCTTTAAGAATGACCCCCTGAATCAAAAAGGCCGTCGAATAAATAGTTGAAATTACTAAAAATACTTTAGCATAAAGAGCGAGGTATATATCTCCTCCTATATACCTCGCTCTTTATGCTAAAGTATTTTTAGAATTCCTCATATGCGTATTAATCTCTGTTCGTTTTAAGTTTAAATGCTACTCCTTCCTTTCATTTGAAAAAACGTTTTCATGTTTATTTTTCATTGTTTTCTTATAGTAATGCTAGAAAATCCTGCGCACTTTTCATTGAATTTTTCTTTTCCCCCATGATAGATTCCTCCAAGAAAAGATCCTCCAACATAGCCCCCTCCCCTCAGCCCCACCCCCAAACAAAATAAAATCCCCCTGAAAACGTCTGTACACTTCCCAATAACCATTACTATATGTAAGCACTGGTGAAAGTTTGTAACTTGTAGCCCCTCCCCTAGGGATTGTGGGGGAGTAAGTCATCCCCAAAGACATAGTTATTATGGTTTTCGACTATGTTGAACAAAATGGCTATCTCAAAATTTTGATCCGTTGACTTTGGGAAAAAAATGAGCGTGGGAGGGGGCCTAGATGCCCTCCATTTTTTTTGGTCACTTAAAAAGGGCACTTGAAGTTTTCATTTCCGTTAGAATGAGCCCTCTTGCGACATTCTAGGGCCACTTGGTCGATACGATGACCCCTGGGAAAAAGAAAAACAAAAACAAAAACAAACAAATAAACACGCACCCGTGATTTGTCTTCTGGCAAAAAATACAAAATTCCACATTTTTGTAGATAGGAGCTTGAAACTTCTACAGTAGGGTTCTCTAACACGCTGAATCTGATGGTGTCATTTTCGTTAAGATTCTACGACTTTTATGGGGTGTTATCCCCCTATTTTATTAAATAAGGCAAATTTTCTCAGGCTCGTAACTTTTGATGGGTAAGACTAAACTTGATGAAACATATATATTTAAAATCAGTATTAAAATGCAATTCTTTTGATGTAGCTATTGATATCAAAATTTAATTTTTTAGAGTTTTGGTTACTATTGAGCCGGGTCGCTCCTTACTACAGTTCGTTACCACGAACTGTTTGATTTATTAGTTTATTGATTTCCTTAATGTTCGAGAATAAACGATAGAAGAGTACGTGTCTTCACTGAAAAGGAAATCCTCGTTTTAGCATTGATAGTGGAGCTGTTGAGATGTAAGGTTATCACTCCCCCAAATTATTCATGGTAATTTATTGTTCGTTTGACATTAGACTGTTCTACTCGCCAAATAACTTAAAATAAAAATTAGAGAAAAATACACAAATCGACCGTTTTTGCCGGAATATTCAGACAATTGTGAGATTTTAAGAATAAAAATTAATTGAATAATTGAGTTTCCAGTGGGGGAATCTTTCGTATTAGAAAGTATTACAGGGTGTAAGAACGAATAAGAGAGAGTAGAAATAGCACTATAGTCGACTGGATCTAGCGGAATAAGATACAATCTTTAAGACGAAGGTTGTAAGATCATTGAGACGACAAATTAGGAAAATTTGCCAGTTTTTGCGCACATTTGGTAGATGAGAGACACCTGTCTTCTTTGATGTAATCAGCATTGGAGATTACATTTGAAGTATCAGTATCCGGGGTGGATACGTGGTTTGTTTTACAGGGTAGTTTTTCTTGAGTGATATTCATTTCAGCTAAACTATTAATAGAATATACGCGCGTTTGTTCAGTTTACTTTCTCGTCCAACCCTTCTTATTTTGCTTTTGGGAGATATATTCCATATGTCGCTGATAGTTAAATAACTATTTAACTTATATCACTATTTAATTATTATATTGTGTATCGTCATTTTGTTGTGTGGCAATCATTGAGTTTACTACATTTGGCTGATTAATTAATTAAGCGACATTACCGAGAAATATCGTACGTTCTTCCGTATTGGTCGAGAGTGTGATCAAACAGTTCGTGGTAACGAACTGTAGTAAGGAGCGACCCGGCTCAATAGTGAACGAAACTCTAAAAAACGGAATTTTGATGCTAAAAGATGCATAAAAAAAATTGGATTTTCATGCTGATCTTAAATATATAAGTTTCATCAAATTTAGTTTTTTTTTATCAAAAGTTACAAGCTTAAAAAAAATTGCCTTATTTTGGAAAATAGGGGAAAACACCCCCTAAAAGTCATAGAATCTTAACAAAAGTCACACCATCGCATTCAGCGTATCAGAGAACCTAATGTCAAAAATTTCATGCTCCTATCTACAAAAATGTGGAATTTCGTATTTTTTGCCAGAAGACAAATCACGAGTGCGTGTTTATTTGTTTCGTTTTTTCTTCTTCTCCCCAGGGGTCATCGTATCGACCAAGTGGATATAGAATGTCGCAAAAGGGCTTATTCTGACGGAAATGAAAAGTTCTAGTGCCCTTTTTAAGTGACAAAAAAATTGGAGGGCACCTAGGCCCCCTCCCACGCTCATTTTTTCCCAAATTCAACGGATCAAAATTTCGAGATAGCCATTTTGTTTCATATAGTCGAAAACCATAATAACTATTTCTTTGGGAATTACTTACTCCCCCACAATCCCTGGGGGAGGGGCTGCAAGTTACAAACTTTGACCAGTGTTTACATACAGTAATGGTTATTGGGAAGTGTACACACGTTTTCAGGGGGATTTTTTGGTTTAGGGGAGGAGGCTATGTGGGAGGAACTTTCCATCGAGGAATTTGTCATGGGGGAAGAAAATTTCCATGAAAAGAGCGCAGGATTTTCTAGCATTGTTAAAAAAAAACAATGAGAAAATAAATATGAAAAAGTTTTTTCAACTGGAAGTAAGGAGCAGCATTAAAACTTAAAACGAACAGAAATTATTATGCATATGAGGGGCTCACCTCCTCCTAATACCTCGCTCTTTAAGCTAAAGTATTTTTAATATTTTCAACTATTTATTCTACGGCTTTTGTGATTCAGGGGTCATTCTTAATGAATTGGGACAAAATTTAAGCTTTAGTGTAAAAAATGAGGTACTGACGGAGGGGGGGTGAGCTCCCTCATATATGTATTAAAGCATGAGAATACAAAAATTGGTTACGTAAGCTAATTTATAAGTTACGTATATCTTTTACTAATAAAAACATTCGTTAAAAATTGAAAGTTCTAGTTTCCTTTTTAAATAACCAAAAAATCGGAGGGCAACTAGGCCTCCTCCCCGCTCCTTTTTTCTCAAAATCATTCGATCAAAACTACGAGAAAGCCATTTAGCCAAAATAATAAATATGCAAATTTCGTTTCAATTATTCATCTGCGGAGAGCCACAATCAAAACATGCATTGATTCAAAAACGTTCAGAAATTAAATTAAAAAAACAAGTTTTTTAACGGAAAATAAGGAGCGGCATTAAAACTTAAAACGAACAGAAATTACTTCGTATATGAAAGGGGCTGCTTCCTTCTCAACGACCCGCTCTTTACGCTAAAGTTTCTTACTGTTTTAAAAAGTAGAGTTAAGAGAAAGAGTCAAACTTTAGCGTAAAGAGTCTAAAAGTACCTTTAGATTGATGTTTTGTTTTTTCTCAAGCAAAACTTACTCTTGAAATTTTGAAAAATACCTTTCCGTGTCTTTATGCAGAAAATAGAATAAAATCTTTGCTTCCTCTGTGTATTTTCCCGAATTTGTACCGTTGGCCTATACTCTGGTCACTGAAAATTGGTTATAGGAGATCTAATCGAAATATTAGTTTTTTTTTGTTTTAATTTTTTTCCCTTGTCGATTCAAGACGCTAGTTTTTCCCCCCATAAAATATAGGAAATATTTTCTTTTTACTCTAGTTGAGCCAGTATAATTACTGGAATACCAGTGACAATTTTGTAAATGGCCTTTTTATATTTTCATGGAACAAATTTGTCCCATCCTTCACAAATTTCGACAAGCATCGCTCTTATTGCTTCTTTAATAAAAAAAGAGGTACCTGTTGATAATACGGAACACATCCAAGAAGGAAAGTTATGTTAATCCTAATGAAACATGCCAAAATATGTTGAAAATATAATACTTTATTTTATATAATAATGTAATTTGGTCTCCATATTTGCACATTAGGGGGGTAAAGTAGCCTAAACCAATTTAACCTAACCTTACCAGTGGCGCACCCAGAAAATAATTATGGGGGGTTGACCGGGGATCTGTAGGCCACCGAACGGAAGCTTCAAAAATTTCGGAGAAAAACCGGTAATATAATTTAAAATATCGGTTTTTCTAAAAAGAAAATTCTTGAGGGTGGGGTGGCTACAGCCCCTTTAGCCCTCTCCTCCATGGGTGCACGTCTGGACTTTACCCCCACCGCCCTAATGTGCAAATATATAGCCCAAGTTATGCAAGTCCAATGCATTCTACCACCCGTTATTTGTCTTTGTGGCTATGAAACCGGTTTTCATATCTCGTACACTTTTCTTATTATCGTAACAAATTATTCTTAGCATACTTTCGTCCCTAGAGCTATCCTCAGGGGCTGTGTGGGCCATGTTAAATATAAAGGTATAGTTTTGGAACCTTTCAACTATTCTAAGTAAAATGACTATCTCAAACTTTTAATCGAACAATTTTTGGGGAAAAAGCGACGTGGATCAGACGGCTACTAGCCCCCCTAGTAGCCGTCTGATCTTTTTGGCCAAATAAAAGGGACACCAAAAATTCCATTGTCCGTTCAAATGAGACATCTCCCAATGTTCTAGGACCGTGGGTTCAATACGATCACCCATGGGAAAAAACAAATTAACACATATCTGTGAGTTTTCTTCTGGCATATGATACAAAATTCAACAGTTTTGCAGCTTGACATCTCTACAATAGGATTCTCTGATACGCCGAATCTAATGATTGGTTTTAGTTAATATTCTTTTTAATTTTTTTGTGGGTGTTTCCTCCCTCTTTCAAAAATCTGGCAAATTTTCAGTTTCTTAACCTTTCGTGGGTAAAACTAAGCTTAATGAATCTTATATATTTGGAATCAAACAGTTCGTGGTAACGAAGTGTAATAAAAAGCAGACCCGACTTAATAGTAACCGAAACTCTAAAAAATGTAATTTTGATACCAATAGTTACATAAAAAGAATTGTATTTTTATGCTGATTTTAAATATGTTAGTTTCATCAAGTTTAGTCCTACCCATCAAAAGTTATGAGCCTGACAAAATTTGCCTTATTTTACAAAATAGGGGGAAGCATCCCCTAAAAGTCATAGAATCTTAACAAAAATCACATCATCAGATTCAGCGTAGAAGTTTCAAGCTCCCATCTACAAAAATGTGGAATTTTGTATTTTTTGCCAGAAGGTAGATCACGGATGCGTGTTTATTTGTTTTTTTTCCCCCAGAGGTGATCGTAATGACCCAGTTGTCCTAGAATGTCGCGAGAGGGCTCATTCTAACCGAAATTAAAAGTTATAGCGCCCTTTTTGAGTGAACAAAAAAATTGGATGGCACCTAAGCTTCCTCCCCCGCTCATTTTTTCCAAAGTCACCAGATAAAACTTTTGAGATAGCAATTTTGTTCAGCAGAGTCGAAAAATCTAATAATTATGTCTTTGAGGACGACTTAATCCCGCACAGTCGCCGGAGGAGGGGCTGTAAGTTACAAACTTTGACCGTTGTTTGCATATATTAATGATTATTGGGAAGTGTACAGACATTTTAAGGGGGACTTTTTCGCGGTGAGGGGCGGGAGGTCGGGGGAGGGGTTTATGTGGAAGGATCTCTCTATAGAGGAATTTATTATGAGGGAAGAGAATTTCCATGAAGGGGGTTAAGTTTTTTATTGTTTTAAAAAGTCGGGGTGCGAGAAAGAGTCCAACTTTATCGTAAAGAGTGAGGCGTCACGGAGGGATAACCCTTTCCTATACGAAATAATTTCTGTTCGTTTTAAGTTTTAATGTCGCTTCTTACTTCCAGTTGAAAAAACTTTTTTTTTCTACATGATGAGCCGATGAAATGTCGATTGATATCAAATTTCTCGAGTTTCGGTTACTATTGAACCATGTACCCTTATTCTTACAGTTCGTTACCACAAACTGTTTGGTATGTTAGCACATTAATCCAAAAACTTAAAGAATAGGACGTTATCTGCGCTTATTAGGTATTCCAATTACTAATAAGAGAACTTGGAGAATTATTGCAGTTTCGATTAGTTATTAGAAGTAAATATTAAAACCATTAAACAATTCCCAGAGTAGATATCCCCTCCCTTACTCCCAACCGACTTCAATCGTCAAACTACAATCAATTTAATCTATCTATCTATATTACAAATCCTATTCTAAAAAGCACTAAGTCCTATTTTCTTTTTAAGTGATTTCTTTTTTCATTAGAAAATTATATTTAATGTATAACTATCTTCTTATTTTTCAATGAATTCACATTTGTTCTAATATTTCGAAACTAATATTTCGATTAGATCTCCTATAACCAATTTTCAGTGACCAGAGTATAGGCCAACGGTACAAATTCGGGAAAATACACAGAGGAAGCAAAGATTTTATTCTATTTTCTGCATAAAGACACGGAAAGGTATTTTTCAAAATTTCAAGAGTAAGTTTTGCTTGAGAAAAAACAAAACATCAATCTAAAGGTACTTTTAGACTCTTTACGCTAAAGTTTGACTCTTTCTCTTAACTCTACTTTTTAAAACAGTAAGAAACTTTAGCGTAAAGAGCGGGTCGTTGAGAAGGAAGCAGCCCCTTTCATATACGAAGTAATTTCTGTTCGTTTAAGTTTTAATGCCGCTCCTTATTTTCCGTTAAAAAACTTGTTTTTTTTTTAAATTTAATTTCTGAACGTTTTTGAATCAATGCATGTTTTGATTGTGGCTCTACATTTGCAGATGTAGAGGGTGTGTTCCCATCCACTACTCTCTCCACTTTCAAAAATTTTAACAGAAGAAAATCTAGTTTAGAACTGGTTGATTATAGAGAAAACAAGAGCTAAGAGCTCATATGGTGACTCTTTTCTCTTAACTCTACTTTTAAAACAGTAAAAAACTTTAGCGTAAAGAGCGGGGCGTTGAGGAGGAAAAGCCCCTTTCATATACGGAGTAATTTCTGTTCGTTTTAAGTTTTAATGTCGCTCCTTACTTTCATTTAAAAAAAACTCGCTGTTTTATTTGATTTCTGGATGTTTTTGAATTAATGCATGTTTTGATCTTGGCTCACCGGCATAAATAATTAAAACGAAATTTGCATATTAATTTTTTTTTTTGGCTAAATGGCTTTCTCATATTTTTTAATCGGAAGATTTTGAGAAAATAGGAGCGAGGGAGGAAGCCTAGTTGCCCTCCAATTTTTGATTACTTAAAAAGGCACCTAGAACTTTTAATTTTTTACGAACGTCTTAATTAGTAAAAAATATACGCAACTTACGAATTAACTTACATAACGAACTTCTATATTCGTATGTTTTTATTACGTATATGAGGGGCTTCATCCCTCGGCGATACCTCACTCTTTACACTAAAACTTAAATTTTGTCACAGTTCCTTAAGAATATCCCCTGAGTCACAAAGGCCGTAGAATAAATAGTTGAAATTACTAGAAATACTTTAGCGTAAAGAGCGAGGTATTACGAGGAGGTAAACCCCTCATGTGTGTAATAATTTCTACTCGTTTTAAGTTTTAATGCTGCTCCTCACTTTCAGTAGAAAAAACTTTTCATATTTATTTTTCCATTGTTTTTTTTTTAATAGTGCTAGAAAATCCTGCGCCCCCTTCATTGAAAGTTTCTTCCCCCATGAGAAGTTCCTCCATGGGAAGATCCTCCCACGTAACCCCCAACCCCCTCAATTCTCCCTCCCAAACCAAAAAAATCCCCCTGAAAACGTCTGTACACTTCCCAGTAACCACTACTGTATGTAAACACAGGTCAAAGTTTGTAACTTGCAGCCCCTCCCACGGGGACTGCAGGGGAGTAAGTCGCCCTCAAAGACATAGTTATCAGGTTTTTCGACTACGGTGAATAAAATGGCTATCTCAGAATTTTGATCCGGTGATTCTGGGGAAACAATGAGCATGGGAGGGGGCCTAAGTGCCCTCCAATTTTTTTGGTCACTTAAAAAGGGCACTAGAACTTTTAATTTCCGTTAGAATGAGCTCTCCCGCGACATTCTAGGACCACTTGGTCGATACAATCAGCCCTGGGAAAAAAACAACAAAAATACAAATAAACACGCATCCGTGATTTGTCTTCTGGCAAAATATGCAAAATTCTATATTTTTGTAGATAGGAGCTTGAAACTTCTACAACAAGGTTCTCTGATACGCTAAATCTGATGGTGTGATTTTCGTTAAGATTGTCTGACTTTTAGGGGGTGTTTCCCCTGTTTTCTAAAATGAGGCAAATTTTCTCAGGCTCGTAACTTTTGATAGGTAAAATTAATCTTGATGAAACTTATATATTTAAAATCAGCATTAAAATACAATTTTTTAATGTAACTATTGGTATCAAAAGTCCATTTTTTAGAGTTTACTATTGAGCCGGGTTGCTCCTTACTACAGTTCGTTACCACGAACTGTTTGATAGCTGACAACTCCTAAAGAATAAATCTTAGGATGTACCAACTAAAAGATAAGATAATACAAGCATCTTTTTTAGAGTTTCGGTGACTATTGAGCCGAGTCGCTCCTTACTACATTTCGTTACCACGAACTGTTTGATAGAAGAACTTTGGTCTCTGAAACCGACTAACGACCCATAAGCTAAACTGATCTTTAATACTGAAATTTTCCTGATTCCAAAAGGGCATAAGAGGTATGTTTTTCTTCTAATCTGTCTTATCTTTGCAAGTCCAACACTCGTGCAACTTGGCAACGGAATAGTGCCGCCACGGCTGTGTGCTCGATTGTCAGTACAATTTTATTGTCACTGATGACGTAAACTTAGGAGCTTTTTAGCGTGTCATCAATTGTCTCATCAAACAGTTCGTGGTAATGAACTGTAGTAAGGAGCGACCCGGCTCAATAGAACAGACGACAGATCATGGATGCGTGTTAATTTGTTTTTTTGTTTTCTTGCTTTTTTGTTATTTTTTCCAGGGAATTAAAGTTCTAGTACCCTTTTTAAGCAACCAAAAAAATTAGAGGGTGCCAAGTCCCCCTCCCACGCTCATTTTTTCCCGAAGTCACTGAATCAAAATTTTAAGATATTCATTTTGTTCAGCATAGTCGAAAAACCTAATACTTATGTCTTTCGGGACGACTTATCCCCCACAGTCCCGGGCGAGGGGCTGTAAGTAACAAACTTTGACCCTTGTTTACATATAGTAATGGATATTAGGAAATGTACAGGCGTTTTCAGGGGGACTTTTTCGCGTTGAGGGGGGAGGAGGTTAAGTGGAAGGATCTTTCAATGGAAGAATTCATCATGAGGGAAGAGAATTTCCATGAAGGGGGCGCAGGATTTTCTAGCATTGTTTAAAAAAAACAGTGAGAAAATAAAAAAAAAGATTTTCAGCTGGAAGTAAAGAGCAGCATTAAAACATAAAATGAACAGAAATTATTACGTATATAAGGGGGCTCGTCTCCTCAATAATACCTTGCTTTTTAGGATAAAGTATGTCTAGTAATTTCAACTATTTATTCTACGGCCTTTGTGATTCAGGGGTCATTCTTAAAGAATTTGGACAAAATTCAAGCTTTAGTGTAAAGAGCGAGGTATTGACGAGGGAATATAATAAAAATATACGAATATAGAAGTTCGTTACGTAAGTTAATTCGTAAGTTACGTATATTTATTACTTATAAAAACGTTCGTAAAAAAATAATAGGTTTTAGTTGCCTTTTTAAGTAACCAAAATTGAAGGGCAACTAGGCTTCCTCCCCCACCCCCTTTTATTTTTTTCAAAATCGTCTTATCAAAAATACGATAAAGTCTTTTAGCAAAAAAAAAAAAAAAATAATAATGCGCAAATTGGGTTTTAATTATTCATGTGCGGTAAGCCAAAATCAAAACATGCATTAATTCAAAAACGTTCATAAATTAAACAAAAAAACAAGTTTTTTTAACTGCAAGGAAAGAGCGACATTCAAATTTAAAACGAACAGAAATTCTTCCGTATATGAAGGGGTTATCCCCTCCTCAACGCCCCGCTCTTCTCGCTAATTTTTTCTTTATTGTTTTAAAAAGCAGAGTTGTGAGAAAGAGTCAAACCCTTAGCGTAAAGAGCAAGGCGTTGAGGAGGGGACAACCCATTTCATATACGGAATAATTTTTGTTCGTTTTAAGTTTTAATGTCGCTCTTTACTTGCAGTTAAAAAACGTGTTTTTTTAATTAATAAATAAAAGCGCAATATGTCAGACTGAACGATCTAGTGACCCCTTACTGCAATTTACTGCAATCGCATATTTTATGCGCCTAGGCTTTGGAAGAAGACAACTAAAGAAAAAAAAAAAAAAAAAAAAAAAAAAAAAGCTTTGGATGCTGCTTCGTCTTTTGCCAAGTCCCCACCACTACAGGTTCTAGCTGCAAACTACATGTATTATAATAGTAATATAAACAGGAGTGCTTTCTGGTTAGGGAATAATAAATAAAATGACTATTTTCAGGTTAGGAAACAAACAGGATTTAGAAAACGCAGCAGATGAACAAACGATTGTAACGAAGCTTGGGCTTAATTACCACGCAAATGCCTCTCAAACTCCTACTAGAGTTGAAAGCTGTATTGGGAATAAAGAAAAAATTGACCCGGCAATAGTTTCTGGTTTCAAGTAAGTAAAATATTTCCTACGAACTTTATACCATTCCCTGGAATGTGGATAGGTTTTGTCTTCAAATGATGTAAAAACGCAGTATACCCTGAATTACCCTTCTAATAGGATATACTTGAATTACCCTTGCAAAGTTAGTCCTGTAAAACAAAGACTTGCAGATTAATTCTTACAAGTCGACTAGGTCTATTCAGAAGGTAACTTATATTTAGGTACAAAACAGAACCAAATGAGTGAGCGTAATTTTTTCTTTTTAGTAATTTGGAAAACATTTTCTAAAAAAAAAAAATTCAAAGAATAGCAAAGAACAATATAAAAACTTAAACGTAACAGAAATAAAGTTACTTTATCAGTCAAACTTAAAATGACCAGAAAATACAACGAACATATAAATGAAGCCTAAAACGAACAGAAACTAAATGAGTGATCACATCTAACTTGATAATGATAAACGCTACTACAGATGAAACCTAAAACGAATACAAATTAAAAATAAATGCTTAAGTTGAACTTCGAAAGAACAGAAATTAACGCAAATGAAAAAATGGCTGTCACCCTTTTAATACCTAAGAAGGATCAAGAAAAGGTCAAAGAACAACTCTTTTTCTCATATGCCTTTTGGCCCTGATCACACCCGGATTGCAACCAGGGCCGAATTTCAAACTTTGACGCTTCTAGGCCCAGGTGTTTTTGCCATGTGTTATACCATAGGAGGTAGGGTCAATTTACCTTAAGAAAGTAATCTTTATGATGACAATGTCGATTTTATCGCGAAATAACATCACTCATGATAATAAATTGAGAAAGAATATTTGTTCGCTGGGGGTATATAACGAAAACTATAAGCTCTTACTAGTTGTTAAGCAAAGCGATGTCTATTCAATCACATACATTATAAATGATATCCTACTGTGTTCATAAAGATTTCAATAAAGGCCGTTAGTACAACAGGAAACTACCAAAGCTGTCAAAGTATTCAACGATACTTACTTTGATTTGATTTTTATTGTTTTCCAAGCAGATATACTAGAATATTTTTACAGAGAGGCAGTTTTATTATACAGCGATGCGGTTCTATATTTGTGGGTTGGTATATGAATCCAAAACGCAAGGAATAGGTCGTTACTAGCGCTTATTAGGCGTCTCAATCAGAGACAACACTATAGCGTTGCCTATAGTAAAGGCCATACGGCTCCAATGTTTTATTATCATTATTTTTTTTCCAGAGGCACTTCATATGGAAGGGGTCGTCATATAAACTTTAAATGGGGCTCATTCGATTGGAAATCAAGAATTGTAGTGTCCTTTTTAAGAGTCAAAAGTGATCGGAGGGCAACTAGCCTCTCTTACGCCCTTTTCCCCCCAAATACATCTGATAAAAATTTTAGGTAGCTATTTTGTTAAAAATAGTGTAGAGATCGTATGTGAAAAAGTCTGGGGTCAACAAAACCTCCTAAGGCCCGTGGGCAGGCGTTGTAAGTTACGCCCTGGGGGCAAATATGGTTCTTATAGAAGCGATGCTCGTATAAACTTCAGAGAGGGCTCATTTGATTGGAATTTAAAAGCTATAGTTCACTTAAGAGTCAAAAGTGATCGGGGGCAATTGCCCCCCTGCCCTACGTCCTTTTCCCCCCAAATACATCTGATAAAAATTTTGAGGTAGCCACTCTCTTTAAAATAGTTCAAAGATCACATAACAAAAACAGTGGTGTTAACAAGCCCCCCCCCCTGCCCCAGGGCCCGGGGGCAGGCGTTGAAAGTTATGCCCTGGGGCAAATATGGTTCTTATGGAAGGGATACTCGTATAAACTTCAGAGAGGGCTCATTTGATTGGAAATTAAAAGCTCTATTTTATTTTTCCAGAGTCAAAGGAGAATGGAGGGCAACTAGTCCCCCTCCCATGCCCTCTTTTCCCCAAACGCATTAGATAGAAATTTTGAGATAGCGATTTTGTTAAAAATAGTTCAAGGGTCAGATATCAAAAACTTTGGTATCGACACCCCCCCCCGCCCCAGGGCCTGGGGGAAGGCGTTGTAAGTTATACCATGAGGGCATATAAGATTCTTATGAAAGGGTTGCTCGTATAAACTTCAAAGAGGGGTCATTTGTTTGGAAAGTGAAAGTTATAGTCCACTTTTGAAGAGTCAAAAGAGATTGGAGGGCAACTACCCCTCCCTCCACGTCCTTTTTACCCAAATGCGTCATATAAAAATTGTGAGATACTCATTTTTAAATGGTGGTTAAATGGTTATATAACAAAAGCTCTTGTGTCGACAAAACTTCCCTGGGCCTGGGGGCAGGTGTTATAAGTTATGCCCTTGGGGCATATATGGTTTTTATGGAAGGGATGATGGTATAAACTTCAGAGATGACTCATTTGTTTGGAAAGTGAAAGTTATAGCTCCCATTTTAAGAGTCTAAAGAGATCAGAGGGTAACTAGCCCCCCTCCTTCCATGCCCTTTTTTTTAAATGCATCAGATAAAAATTTTAAGATAACCCTTTTGTTAAAAACAGTTAAAAAGTCAGATAACAAAAACTCTGGTGTTGGCACAACCCCCCAGGGGCCTGAGGGCAGTCATTTTAAGTTATGCCCTTGGGACATATATGGTCCTTATGGAAGGACTGCATGTTTAAACTTAAGAGAAGGCTCGTTTGATTGAGAATTGAAAGTTTTAGTTAATCCTTTAAGAGTCAAAAGAGATTCACAGGCAACTAGCCCCCCATGCCCTTTCCCCCCAAGCCCTTCCGATAAAAATTTGGATTGCCATTTTCTTAAAAATTGTTCAAACATCAGATAACAAAAACTCCGGTGTCAACAGACCCCCCCCCCCCAGGGTTCAGGGACAGGCGTTGTAAGTTATGCCCTCGGGGCATATATGGTTCTTATAGAAAGGATGCTCGTATAAACTTCAGAGAGGGCTCATTAGATCGGAAATTGAAAGTTCTAGCTCAATTTTCAGTGGTGAAGCTATAGCGTTGCCTATAGTAAAGGCCATAAGGGTCCAATGTTTTACTATTTATTTATTTATTTCCCAGATGAACTTTATATGGAAGGGGTTGTCTTATAAGCATTGTAGGGGGCTCTTTCGATTGGAAATCTGAAGCTCTAGTTCCCATTTTAAGATTCAAAGCTAATCGAAAGACAACTAGCCCCCCCCCCCGCGCCTTTTCTTCCCAAATGCATCCAATAAAAAGTTTGGTATAGCCAATTTGTTAAAAATGGTTCAAAGATCATATAAGCAAAATTCCGGTGTCGACACAACGCCCCAGGGTCTGGGGGAAGGCGTTGTTATGCCATGGGGGCATATATGGTTCTTAAAGAAGGGATGCTCGTATAAAACGCAGGCTCATTTAATTATAAATCCAAAGTTTTAGTTAACTTTTTAAGAGTCACAAGAGATGGGAGGATCACTAGTCCCCCCTCAACGCCCTTTTTCCTCAAACCCATACGATAAGAACTTTGAAATAGCCATTTTGTAAACAATAGTTCAAAGATCATATAACGAAAATCCCGGGGTGGACAGAATCCCCAAGGGTCCAAGAGCAGGCGTTGTAAGTTATTGCCTGGGAGCATGTATGGTTTTTGAGGAAGGAATTCTCTTATAAACTTTCGAGAGGCCTCATTAGCTTGGAAATTGAAGTTCTAGTACATTTTTTGTGACTCAAAAGCCTTTTCCCCCTAAACCCATCAGATAGAACTTTTAGAGAGTCAATTTGTTAAAAATAGTTCAAAGGTAAAATAAGAAAAACTACGGTGTCGACACAACACCTAGGGCCCGGGGGCAGGCGTTGTAAGTTATGCCCGGGGGGCAAATATGGTTCTTATAGAAGCGATGCTCGTATAAACTTCAGAGAGGGCTCATTTGATTGGAAATTAAAAGCTATAGTTCACTTAAGAGTCAAAAGTGATTGGGGACAATTGCCCCCCTGTCCTACGTCCTTTTTCCCCCAAATACATCTGATAAAAATTTTGAGGTAACCACTCTCTTTAAAATAGTTCAAAGATCATATAACAAAAACAGTGGTGTTAAGACCCCCCCCAGGGCCCGGGGGCAGGCGTTGAAAGCTATGCCCTGGGGCAAATATGGTTCTTATGGAAGGGATACTCGTATAAACTTCAGAGAGGGCTCATTTGATTGGAAATTAAAAGCTCTATTTTATTTTTCCAGAGTCAAAGGAGATTGGAGGGCAACTAGTCCCCCTCCCATGCCCTCTTTTCCCCAAACGCATTAGATAGAAATTTTGAGATAGCCATTTTGTTAAAAATAGTTCAAGGGTCAGATATCAAAAACTTTGGTAACGACACCTCCCCCCCAGGGCCTGGGGGAAGGCGTTGTAAGTTATACTATGAAGGCATATAAGATTCTTATGAAAGTGTTGCTCGTATAAACTTTAAAGAGGGGTCATTTGTTTGGAAAGTGAAAGTTATAGTCCACTTTTGAAGAGTCAAAAGAGATTGGAGGGCAACTACCCCTCCCTCCACGTCCTTTTTACCAAAATGCGTCATATAAAAATTGTGAGATAACTATTTTTAAATGGTAGTTAAATGGTTATATAACAAAAGCTCTTGTGTCGACAAAACTTCCCTGGGCCCGGGGGCAGGTGTTTTAAGTTATGCCCTTGGGGCATATATGGTTCTTATGGAAGGGATACTGGTATAAACTTCAGAGAGGACTCATTTGTTTGGAAAGTGAAAGTTATAGCTCCCATTTTAAGAGTCAAAAGAGATCGGAGGGTAACTAGCACCCCCTCCTTCCACGCCCTTTTTTTCTAAATGCATCAAATACAAGTTTTGAGATAACGCTTTTGTTAAAAACAGTTAAAAAGTCTGACAACAAAAACTCAGTTTTTTTTAAGTTATGCCCTTGGGACATATATGGTTCTTATGGAAGGACTGCATGTTTGAACTTTAGAGAAGGCTCATTTGATTGAGAATTGAAAGTTCTAGTTAATCCTTTAAGAGTCAAAAGAGATTCACAGGCATCTAGCCCCCCACGCCCTTTCCCCCCAAGCCCTTCCGATAAAAATTTGGATTGTCATTTAAAAAATTGTTCAAACATCAGATAACAAAAGCTCCGGTGTCAACAGACCCCCCCCCCAGGGTTCAGGGACAGGCGTTGTAAGTTGTGCCCTCGGGGCATATATGGTTCTTATAGAAAGGATGTTCGTATAAACTTCAGAGAGGGCTCATTAGATCGGAAATTGAAAGTTCTAGCTCAATTTTCAGTAGTGACGCTATAGCGTTGCCTATAGTAAAGGCCATAAGGGTCCAATGTTTTACTATTTATTTATTTATTTCCCAGAGGCACTTTATATGGAAGGGGTCGTCTTATAAGCTTTGTAGGGGGCTCATTCGATTGGAAATCTGAAGCTCTAGTTCCCATTTTATGATTCAAAGCTGATCGAAAGACAACTAGCCCCCCCCCCGCGCCTTTTCTTCCCAAATGCATCCAATAAAAAGTTTGGTATAGCCAATTTGTTAAAAATGGTTCAAAGGTCATATAAGCAAAACTCCGGTGTCGACACAACGCCCCAGGGTCTGGGGGAAGGCGTTATTATGCCATGGGGGCATCTATGGTTCTTAAAGAAGGGATGCTCGTATAAAACGCAGGCTCATTTAATTATAAATCCAAAGTTTTAGTTCACTTTTTAAGAGTCACAAGAGATGGGAGGATCACTAGTCCCCCCTCAACGCCCTTTTTTGTTCAAACCCATAGGATAAGAACTTTGAGATAGCCATTTTGTAAACAATAGCTCAAAGATCATATAACGAAAATCCCGGGGTAGACACAATCCCCAAGGGTCCAAGAGCAGGCGTTGTAAGTTATTGCCTGGGAAAATGTATGGTTTTTGAGGAAGGAATTCTCGTATAAACTTTCGAGAGGCCTCATTAGCTTGGAAACTGGAAGTTCTGGTACATTTTTTGTGACTCAAAAGCCTTTTCCCCCTAAACCCATCAGATAAAACTTTTAGAGGGTCAATTTGTTAAAAATAGTTCAAAGGTCAAATAAGAAAAACTACGGTGTCGACACAACCCCTAGGGCCCGGGTGCAGGCGTTCTAAGTTAAGCCATGGGAGTATATAAGGTTATTTTGGAAGGAATGCTCGTGTAAACTTCATAGAGAGCCCATTTGATTGGAAACTGAAAGTTCTGGTACACTTATTAAGAGTCAAAAGAGATCGTAGGGCAACTAGCCCCCCCCTGCCCTTTTTCCATAAACCTATCCGACACAAATTTTGAGATATCCATTTTTTAAATAGTTTAAAAGTTAGTTAACAAAAACTATGATGCCAACGCAACCCCCCAGGACCCAGGGTCTGGCTTTTTAACTTATGCCGTGGGGTATGTACAGTTTTTATGGAAGGGATGCTCGTACAAACTTCAGATAGGGCTCATTTATTTGTAAAGTGAAAGTTCTAGTTCACTTTTAAAGAGTCAAAAGAAATTGGAGAGCAAATAGCCTCCCTCCCTCCACGTCCTTTTTACCCAAATGCATCAGATGAAATTTTGGGATAACCTTTTTATAAAGATAGTTAAAAGGTTATATAACAAAAGCTCTGTTGTCGACAAAACCTCCCAGGGCCTGGGGGCAGGTGTTATAAGTTATGCCCTTGGGGCATATATGGTTTTTATGGAAGCGATGCTCGCATAAACTTCAGAGATGGCTCATTTGTTTGGAAAGTGAAAGTTATTGTTCACTTTTTAAGGGTAGAAAGAGATCGTAAGACAACTAGCCCCTCCCCCTTCCACGCTCTTATCCCCAAAAATGCGTAAGATAAAAATTGTTAAATAACCCTTATGTTCAAAATAGTTAAAAAGTCAGATAGCAAAACTCTGGTGTCGAAAAAACCCCCCAGGGCCTGGGGGCAGTCATTGTAAGCTATGCATTCTGGGCATATAGGGTCCTTATGGAAGAATGCTTGTTTAAACTTCGGAGATGGCTCTTTGATTGGAAATCGAAATTTTCTAGTTCACTTTTTAAGGGTCACAAGAGATGGGACGGCAACTAGTCCCCCCTCCACGCCCTTTCTTCCTCAAACCCATTTGATAAGAACTTTGAGATAGCCATTTTGTATAAAATAGTTCAACGATCATATAATGAAAATTCCGGGGTCAACACAACCCCTCAGGGCTCGGGAGCAGGCGTTGTAAGCTATGGCCTGGGGGCTTCTATAGTTATTATGGAAGGTAGGTTCGTATAAACTTTATAGAGAGCTCATTTGATTGGAAATTGAATGTTCTAGTACACTTATTAAGAGTCAAAAGAGGTCGGAGGACAACTAACCCCCCCCCCATGCCCTTTTCCCCCTAGCTCATCCGATACAAATTTTTAGATAGCCATTTTTTTAAATAGTTCGAAATTTAAGTAACAAAAACTATGGTACCGACGCAACCCCTGGGGCCCAGGGACAGGCGTTGTAAGTTATGCTCTGGTGAGATATATGGTTCTTATGGAAGGGATGCCCGTATAAGCTTTGGAGAGGGCTCATTTGATTAGAAATTGAAAGTTCTAGTTCAGTTTTTAAGAGTTAAAAGATATTCAAGGGCAGCTAGTCCCCCCTCCACGCCCTTTTTTCCTCAAACCCATCCGATAAGAATTTTGAGATAGCCATTTTTCGAAAATAGTTCAAAGATCACATAACGAAAACTCCGTGGTCGACACAATCCCTCAGGGTCCGGGGGCAGGCGTTGAAAGTTAAGCCCTTGGGGCATCTATAGTAGTCATGGTAGGGATGCTCGTATAAACTTAGGAGAAGGCTCATTTGATTGGAGACTGAAAGTTCTAGGTCACTCTTCAAGAGTCAAAAGATACCCGAGGGCAACTAGCTCCTCCACCCCCTTTTTTCCCAAGCCTATCCAATAAAAATTTGGGATAGTCATTTTGTTAAAAATAGTTCAAGGTCAGAAAAAAAAACTCGAGTGTCGACGCAACCCTCCAGGAACCGGGGGCAGGCGTTGTAAGTTATGTTCTGGGGGCATATATGATTCTTATGATAGGGATGCTCGTATAAACTTCGAGAAGGCTCATTTGATTGGAGACTGAAAGTTCTAGTTCACTTTTGAAGAGTCGAAAGACCCCCGAGGGCAACTAGCTCCTCCAAACCCTTTTCCCCAAACCTATCCGATAAAAATTTGGGATAGTCATTTTGTTAAAAATAGTTCAAGGTCAGATAAAAAAAAACTCCAGACACAACCCCCCAGGGCCCCGGGGCAGGCGTTGTAAGTTATGTTCTGGGGGCATATATGATTCTTATGATAGGGATGCTCGTATAAACTTCGAAGAGGGCTGATTTGATTGGAGATTGAAGGTTCTAGTTCACTTTTAAAAGTCAAAAGACAACCGAGGGCAACTACCCCCTAGCCTTTTTTACTCAAACCCATCCGATACAAATTTTGAGATAGTTATTTTTTTTAAATATTTCAAAGATTAGACAACAAAAACTCTGGGGTCAATACAACCCTCAGAGCCCGGGGGCAAGTGTTTTAAGTTATGCCCCAGAGGCGTATACGGTTTTATGTACGGGTTCGTCTTATAAACTTTGATGGTGGCTTATTTGATTAGAAATTAATGTTCTAGCACTTTTTAAGAGTCAAAAGAGTTCTGAGTGCAACTATCCCCCCTAGCCCTTTTTGCCCCAAATCCATTCTATACAAATTTTAGGAAGCTACTTTTCTGTAAAACCGTAGCAACGTCAGTTAACGAAAACTCCAGGGTCAACACAATCCCTCAGAGCCCTGGGGCAAGTGTTTTAACTTATGCCCCGGAGGCGCATAAGGAGCGGAGGTCACCTACTCCCCTGACACAAATGTTTTCTTTTCTCCTAATGTATCAAATGGAAATTTTGAGATAGCCAGTTTGTTTGAAATAATCCAACGACAAGGTAACAAAAACTTCGTTGTCAACATAGTCCTCCCGCCTGAGACAGGGGAAAGTTTGTAACTTATTCTGCGGGGCATATAAGGTTTTAATGGATGAGGTGGTCGTATAAACTTTGGAGGGGACTCAAACGATTAGAAATTGAAAGTTCTAATTTACCTTTTAAGAGTCAAACGTGACCTGATGGCGACTAGCCCCCCTCCCTCCCAACCTTATTTTCCCCAAATGCGTCCAATCGGATGTTTTATACAGCCGTTTTGTCTATATAATCCCCCATGGCATGGTAGGTTTTACACTTTTACAGTGAAAGAAGTAGGCAAAACCCAAATTCTTCTTTGTAGAGACTTTTGTTCGTTTCAAGCTGGATTTGCGTGTCTAATTTTAGTTTCGTTCGTTTTAAGATTTATTCGCTCATTTATATTAGCAACTATTGTTTGTTTGTTTGCTATGATTCTTTATTTAGTTTCTGTTCGTTTTGGGTTTCATTTATGCCTCAATAGGAAAGTGTATTGTTCGTTTTAAGCTTAGTTTGTATATTCAACTTAAGCTTTACTCGTTTTACTCGTTAAGCTTTACATTTATTTATTGATTTATATAGTGCCCGTTGTATGTTTTTTGCTATGATTGTTTATCTAATTTCTGTTTGTTTTGGGTTTCATTTATTCTTTAATTGCAATCTCTTGTTCTTGTGAGTTTAATTTATTGTAGGTTTCTATTTTGCTGATCTTAAGTTTAAAATGGTCTCTACTTTTCTTTAGAAAACTTCTTTTTCGGAAAGTTTTTTTTTTTTAATTAATAACAGATAAGAGACTTTGGAACTATATTGGAGTTTTGATTTAAATATTGGAAATAAAAAATTATAACAATTAAATTATTCCTGGAGATAACTGCCCCCCCCCCTCAACTAACTCCTATGACTAAACTACAAAAGATTTGACCTATCTAGCCACAGTACGAATATTGTTGCAAAAAGCACTAAGTTTTATTTTCTTTTCGATGATTTTTTTTGGGCAGGAATGCAATGGACCCCTGTTTTCGCGTGTTTTTTTTTTTTTTTTTTAATGTTAAAAATGAGGATCGATCTACTAAAAAAATAACTTCTAAAAGTAAAAATAAATAGTAATCACGCTCACTATTTACCTTACTCGTTTTAATTTATATTAATTATTTTCTATATTCTTTACTATTTCAATTTACCTATTTAATTAATATTTTACATTGCTATAAATAGTAGTAATAAAAGAAAGTAGTTTAGAGTTAGCTTGCTAATTATATAGATCTAAAATTTTGTATAAATAATAAATATAGATTGTTTTGTCCAATTTTGTATTTCAGCTTTTGTATTATTACTTTTTGTTTCTGCATTTACGGGATTTCTATTTTTAGGTGGCTCCTACGTGAAATCCGTGGCAACTATTCGTCATTGCAATCTCGGGTTCAAACTTCGGCTAAAAATTCTTTAAAAGTAAATCCATCATCACAGGAAAAGAATGCTAGCTTACTAACAGGAGATGACGGCTACGATGATAAGAATCCCTTTCTTTTGCGAAATCGTGAGTTAAATGATAATGATGAAGACAAAAATCCATTTTTACCAATTGGAGAGGTAATTTGTCGGAAGGTCAGTCTTAGTTTCTCTGAACTTTAGTTTTCTTGTTCTTTGAACTTCGATCTAATAATAAAAAACTAATTGAAATTAGAAAATATGATTGGGAATAACATTTAATAAAACAATAAATAAAATAAAGAGTAAATTCAAATATAGGAAATTTAACTGAATAAAATAAATTAAGTTCTCAGAACCATGTTTCTCATCTTTCAGTGCTTTTGTGTGGTTGGTAAATATAATCAATCAGGTTTTAGAACTAAATTTTTGGTAATTACATCATTATAATGCCTAAGGTCTAGTAATAAGGTGGTGAGTGCAAATAAATTTTGTATAAATTGGTTAAAATAAAAAAGTCACAACAGTATAATATTATTTTTGTCGTAATAAACTGTGGGTATAACCACAAAGTGCCTTTTCCCTTTGTGGGGCTATGTGAGTTTTTTCCCTAACTGAGCTCTTGTGTTTTGGCTTTTAGTCAAATCTCAATTGTCAGCTCTTCAGTTTCTCAACAGGATTTAAACTTGATATGTCTTTAACACCTATTGATCTAGTTCTTGGAAATGAAAGAATGTGAATTCAAAGGTGATTTGGCTCTTACTAATGACTTTATATTTTGACGTTTTGTCTTCCTACTTTTGGCACTAAGAGTGTATTTTTGCTGCAAAATCTTGGGTAACAATTTCCAGAAACGTGTCATCTACCGCTAAATTTAAAAACAGAATTATAAACTAATTTAAAAACAATTTTATGCAACAATTGAAAATTCAAAACAGGTATGAAAATACATTCAGTTTTTCCTTAAAACAAAGCATTTAAGTTTGCGTTTCCATTCTTTGAATTCTAAATCTTAAACTCAATTTTGATTAATAATTCCCAGAGACATTTTTTTGATCTGCTAAAGAAACTCACAAACAATTGGTAAAAATATTTTTTGTTAGCTCAAGGGAAGCATTTGGTATTATAACTAATGCTCCAAACTTTTAGTTTGGACGGTAGAAAGCATCTTTTGACCGTTTACTAAACATAATCGTGTTTGGAATTGTTACTAGTTTGGTCTGGAATTTTTTATAGGCCGAAGCTTGGACAACAACAACAAACTGGTTTCAAGATAAATTGGAACTGAAAAGAGGAGAAAGTACTGAGAATCTGATTGAAAATGGTAACTAATTTTTTATTTTTTCTTCTTTTATTTATTTCTTATTCGTGTTAGATCATTTGCACTTCTATACTAGTATATATGTCCGAAGAATCTGTTTAAACATCCACCAAAAGTTTATAATTTGTTCACTGTAAAACTTCTTGTAGACAGTTACTAACATAGAAAAGATTCCAAAACAGTTACTAGCATCAAATTCAACATGTTATGCAACCCAGGAGAGAAGGCTTTAAGCCCCTCTATACCGAAATACTAAATTTTGTATGATTCCTAAGAACCATGGTCACGAATGCCTATTTTTTTTTATTGTTTATGTCTTCCCAGGTCTCTTCTTATTAAACCAGTAGTCATAAAATATTGAAATACTAATTAAAATAGGAATTAGAATTTCTAGTGACGTTTTGTAAGTATCAAAAGAGCTTGTGTTGTAGCAAAATAGTGAGTTGTTCCGTTTCTTGAATTACTGTCCTCGTTTTTAAAAGAAAGAACTCAATATGTACAACTAGGAGATAATGTTTCTTCAGTCAGTAGTGTTAAATTTGGAGTACCTCAAGGATCTGTTCTTGGTCCCCTGTTATTTCTAATTTTTATAAATGATTTATGTAGAGCTTTTAATATGATTTCGTATGATCTTGACATTGGATGTGACGGGGAAAAAGTAATTGTTCCCAGCTTTGCGGATGACACTCATATAACTGTGGCTGCACGAACAGGAATTCAGCTGTTGAGTCGTATTAGTTCTTGTCTGGAGTTTGTACAAAATTGGATGAAGCTTAATAAGTTAAATTTGAATTATAGTAAATCTTGCTTTTTATTGTATGGTAGGAGCTCAAATTATTACCCTTGGATAGACAAACTTAATATTGCTGATATGGGTATTTTAAGAATGAATTGTACAAAATATCTAGGAGTTTTAATTGATGAATGTCTCAGCTTTAGAGAACATATAGATTATATTAGTCTTAAACTCGCTAGGAATGTTGGCATTTTAAGAAAGTTGCAGTATATTTTCCCAAGAGATATTTTAAGAACAATGTATTATTCCTTAATTCATCCTTATCTGCTATATTGTTGCAATATTTGGGGTAGTACATTTCCTTCTCATCTCGATCGTGTTCAAGTTTTGCAGAATAAAGTGCTTCGAGTGTTATGTGGTGTAGGTTTTAAAGACTCGGTACAAAGAGGTATATAGAATGCAAAATCTTGCCTTTAGCAGGACTTATTATTTTTTATCGAAGCCTGTTTATATACAAATATTTTCAAAATTGTTTACCAATATGTTTTAAAAGTATGTTTGAATTAGGAAGTGATATTCATACACATTCTACGAGACAGTCCGATATAATTCGTCGTCCGCTTACTATTACTCGTAGATCTCAATTCTGTATTCGGCATCTAGGACCCCATGCATGGAATTGTTTACCTACGACTTTGAGAAACATGGATAGTTTTCTTGAATTTCGGCGGGAATTAAAGCTATTTTGCCTTAATATTTATGGTTTTGATAGTTTAGTGGACCTCAAGTGGAGCCAAGATGTTGGTTTTGATTTTGGCGATACTGGTAAAGTGGTTTTAGTTTCTTTTTTTTGTCTCTTTTGAAGTGTAAATCCGTTTCGATTGAAATGCAGGGTAATTGATTTTTTTTCTTCTTCTTTCTTTCTTTTTTCTTTTCCTTTTCTTTTCTTTTTATTTTTTCTTCTTTTTCGTATTGTTTTATTTGTATGTGTATTGGGGTTGTAAGCCCAAACAAGCTTTGCTTCGGACTATTTGCTTGTTTTGTTTTGTTATTTATATTAGTAAACCCATCTTTCTCTCTCTCACAGCATAAAAATACGATTTTGGCTCAGAAAAAGGACAAACATTGCAGCCTTAGATGCGTGATTTTTCTTTTTTTTTAACAAAAGGCAGTAGAGCTTTCAATTTCTGTTCAAACTAGCTCTTTCTAGATAATCTTTGACTACTTGGTATAAACTTTTAAATTTTGTGTGTTTCTAGATAGCAGTTTCAAAGATCATCTGTTCTAGGTTTCTCAAACATGATGAATTTCAAGGCATAAATTTTTTCTAGACTACAGTAATTTTCAAAGAGATGCTTTCTCATTCTCCCACATTTGCCAGTGGTAACAAGGTAAAATACTCGTTTATGTTATGCTTAAAATGTTGTTACAATAAGTTCTTACCCCACATTAGTGGATTAGCTTAAATAGATTTTAAGAACAAAGGGAGGCTGTACCGTATGGTCTCTTCGTCTATTTGCATTGATCTGCAGTAGCCATCACTGAAATTTTGTAAAACTCGATCCTATAGAAGACTTTCTGAAGCTTTGGGCCCCCGCACAACCATGGAAATATCCGCTCAACTTTGAAAATAGCTTTGTCGCAATTTAAATATGAATAACTAGTATTTTAGGGTACAAGGGCTCATTAATGGGAGAAACTACTCCAATTTGTTGAAAATCCTAATTTTTCAATAACTCTTTTTAGAAATTCCAGATCAAGACGGAAAACTTACCGAGAGAGGTTTCTTTGTCTTAGAAAAAGATGGCGCTGATCCACATGAGTTCATTATGGAAAGCCACTCACGTGGAAGTAATAAGGACCCAGAGCAAATTAGAAAACAATTCGAGTCTTGACGTTTGCTTTTTCGTGTGTTTTTATTTACAAATACAAAAAAGTTTTTTGTTTTATCGGTTGAATAAATAAATTTAAAACTTCCTACTTGCTATTGCAGCGACGAGTCATGTATTTCACTTCGTATTTTCGAGGGCACATCCTATGTCAAATATTACCTTAAATGCTTTTCCCATGTCGAAAGTAAAACAGTTCAAAATAGGGATGAAACCTTTTAATTGACAGTGAACAGATAAAAAAAATTTTAACTGGATATTTCGAACACATACAGTGTTCACCATCAGCAAAAGGTTTCATCCCTATTTTGAACTGTTTTACTTTCGTCATGGAGTCAGTGTGGTCTTCGAAGTTATCTATGCTTTTCCCATGCTCTTTTCTTTATCTGTTTGGATATGTCTTGTCATATTTAATGGTCCGAGCTGTTGCACAAAAATTTCTTATTATTGTCCAGACGACATATTATTTCTGACCAGCGAGTTAAATCTCTTATAAAATTTTCCTGTAGAGATGCTTGGCGAAACTCCTGATGCGATTCCAGCTATTTAACTAATTTCCTACCTTAGCCGTAGCAATGCTGTTTTCGAAAATAGTAGTATTCCCTTTATTGTTTTTATCTAATATGTCTATGTGTATACCATACAAGGGCAGGATAATCGCTAAAGCTCTTTTATCAGGTAGATCAAACGCTTGTTTATGATATATAAAACTGAGGACTAAGGGAGTCTGACGAATCAGACACTTCTCAATTATTACTCTAAAAGTGAAAGTCTGTTCGACGCATCCTCTCCCCTTCCTAAAACCCGCTTTTCTTCTGTTAAAACTTGATCTACAGCATTTCTAGGTCTAAAAATTGTTATCATACTAAGTAATTTCCTTCCCAAAGAACCAAGCTGATGCCTTTATAATTATCAAACTCACGCTTATCACCTTTTCTTATGGAGAGGTTTGACTAAAATTTTCATAAAATCCCTAGGTGCTTCACCTTTTTCAAAAATCATATAATTAACTTTCAGTAATTTATCTTTAGCCTCACAACTACCATTACAAAATAAAAAACATTTACCATGCTGCCAGCACCTGAGGTCATATTATCTTTAATCCTTTTAGCACTGTCTCTAATTCTTCCCCACAAAATTAATTTTCCTTTACTTCTAAGCTGTCACAAACGTTCCTTAATCATTTCTTGTAACTTTTCTATATAATTTTTGGTAACTTTATCATGGTTTAGCACAATCCTTAAGATTTTCTACTAATCTCCCTTTAGCTCTCTCCTTATCACTTATTGTGACCCCTTTTATATCTTTAATTGGGACAAGTCTAGTTTGACTATTCCTAATCAATTTCTTAAAATACCAATACAATATTTCACCATTATGCCGTGTTGCTTAACCTTCCAAATCTTCAGAAATTGTATCCATGACCTGCTTTTCTACCTCCTTAATTCATATTTTAGCGTTTTTTTTTTATTTTCTTAATATTTACCTTGTTCTTGTATGTTCTACAGCTCAAATAGTTCTTGTTCAAACCCATCGTCTTTTCGTCTAAACTTTAATCGTTTTCACTAATAATTCTAGCTGCAATTCTAATCTCTGTTCCCAAGGAAAGATCTTCTGCTTCACATCTTCTGGATTGTCAAATTCTAGACTCTTTAGCTTAATATTCAACTGTTCCTGGAAAGTTTCTCTCAAATTCTCATCCTGGTGTCTATCAACGTCATAACTTCCCAGGAGATAGTTACCTTTCCTATATTTCATATATAGACACTACTAGTATTCTTAACTTTAACATTAATAATATCGTTCATATATACTATAACATATTGTACTGACATTCTTACCATCTTACTGACATCATTACCATTTGAGGAAAGTTAACCCAATGTTAACTTTTTACAGGCCATTTTGTTACCAAATACTGAATCGGTTAGAACTAGATTGTTATACCGAGAAAATTGCTGCAATCCATAACTGTTAATATTTTTTTTTTTTCTAAACAAAATCTGCCAAAACTAAGTCTGCCTAAACAAAATACCATATTTCTGCGTGGAATCCTGTTTATTGGTCATGTACATGTAAGTAATATTCACCTTAGTCATCACTCTCTATCAGTCGGTTCCACAGGTGAAAATACTCCAATGGATGATATCTCACTCTATTTAGTCGTAAAATTACTCTAACATCTAAATATTGACCCCCCAAACATGAGTAAAATTTAGCAACTTCTTTATTCATCACGAGTACTGCTCCCAGCTTGTGCATTCGACCATTTCTGCCTGAGTAAATACATTTCATTTCACCTTATTTCACTTTTTCTACTCCTGAAATGTTAGTTTTGAGACTTCTAAAAAGTTCAGTTTAAAAACGTCAGAATTCGTCAAACAAAATTTAATACGATAGTTTTTCTAGCATTGTATTATTCTAAGCTGCAATTTTTATACTAGTTAAATCACTAAAATTATTGTCCTCAGTGAAAGCAACGGGGCCCAACCAGTGGTGGACAGAGGCAAATACATCTCAAGTTTACCAGATGGGCTTAAGCTGGCTTAGAATCTTATAGTCAGAGGTCCCAAGGACCTCTAGTCCAATGGTAGCCTTTTGGAATCATAGGTCCATCTTGACCACAACAACATGATTTTCCAAACTCGATGATGCTCTTCTATCAATAACAGTCGATACCCTGCATAAGCAATCTCAAGCCTATTATCTCTGACTCATTACGTCCTCATGCCTACAAACATTATCATGATTGCAAAGGTAGCTAAAACCTAATAAGAGACAAACCTCAGCCAATTGTAACCCAAAATTAATTAACTATTTTGAAACTAAATTAGATTGAAATAAAAAGCACTCCCAATGGAATCGCCATGTCCAAAGACCCTATACACGGAACTTAGAGTCCCATGGCTTGAATAACAAAGAGAGTTTTTTTTTTATGGGAAGCAATTATGTGTCTTTTTTTGGTTTTTCCAAAAAAAGCACAACTATACAATACAATATAGTTGTTCTTAATTGCTGGCGAGGCACTGGAACATCATAGAGAACTGTTTAAGGTCTAATTTTAAACAAACTTGCTATTTTTTGTGACTTTTCTAACTATAAAATACAATATTTACAAATAAAACCACTTTTTGACAAAAAACTACATCTTCGTAGAGTAGATGATGAATGACGTTACAATCATAGCTTGCTGCTATAAAAGATGTTAAATTAAATTAGTCAGATGTTAAGGATGAAAAAGTCAGAAAATATGGCACTTCTTCCTTGCGTCTTTTCGAATATTCAAGGGTAAATACACCTAGTGAAAGTCTTGAAACTATGATTTGAACTTAAAGAAAAATACGATAGTTGTGCTTTTGCGTAACTTAAATGTTTCAGAAGGGATGCGATCCACCTTATTAGCAACAATTCTTCTTTTCAAATCGAACTTATAAAAGCACAAGAAAATTTTAAGTTCGATTTCATTTCAAAATTTCAGAAGGCGATGAATTTTCAAGTGGTGATTACTGCAATCTAGTGAAAGATCAACAGGAGCCATAGTAACAAAAAAAGCCTGAAGGCCCAAAAAATGGTGTCGGACCGAAACAAAAAGTACATCGTTTGAATTGCCTTGGTCGAAAACCTATCTACCGAACTTAAAAGTCCCTTGGCTTGAATAACAAGGAAAACCTATTGGCTTGAAAAACAAGAAAAGTCGCTGCAACCTAGTAAAATATGCATGTAGAACATCTTTTTTCTGTTTCTCCTTATACGCAGCTTGTGGGGTGCTGAAACATCATGAGTTGCTTAAGGGCTTATTTTAAAGAAAATTGCTGAATCTGTATGATTTTGTAACTAGCAAAAAATAATTTTCAAAATAAAATAATGTTCAAACTAAAATTAATTTTTGACAAAAAAAAAACTGCGTATTACGAATATCATACAAGATGACAAATGTCGTCATAGTCGCAAATTACAACCAGATTTAGGAACCAGTTTTCTAGATATTTATTTTTTTGGTACTTTATACCGAAAACCCCTAGCTTATATATTTGGTTTGTAGTTAATCTTTATTTTTTCAAAGAGTTTTGAGTGATATTAATTCTTATTGGATTTTTTTGTTTTAGTATCTTTATTCAAAAATAAATCATTAAGAATTAAGTAATAAGATAAACAATGGATCTGCTGCATATCAAGATCATTTTGAATTGAAATATGTTGATTATAGCGTATATTACATGCAAATACCTTGACAAGAATTGTCCAGATATAAAAGATTGCAACTGTTCCATTGTGGTCAGATAATTTTAGGTCTCCTCTCTGTCATAAGTTCCATCCTCCGTCCCTCTCCCAGAAAGAGAAATTCTGCTTTCGTGGCCTCAAAGTACAGTAAAGGAAGACTTTTAATGAGTTTGCCTAATCAGAAATCTGACTGACAACGGTGTTGTAGACTAGTTTTTGGGAAAGGCAGCCTTCGAGGAAACTGTAGCCTATTAAATGACACAGCATTGCATGGGATTCTGGTTAATGGTTTTTCATTATGGATTTTGCTTATTTTTGTGTTTTTTGGGGGTTATAATTCAATTTCTGAGCTAAGCAATCAATAACGTTAGGATGATACGTCTTACAGAAACACCTTATTTGGGCATTAAATTTTGCCAATACTCCCACGAGATAATGTTATTTGGGCACTAAAGCCTACCTACTGAAGCATTGTCCTAGTCAGTCTATGGTAAAGTATCACTGATTGCGGGTTTTATAACTGAACCGTGATACCACGAGCTATTTCAGCTATCTGCTTCAACATCAATGCATCATATCCATGATCTTTTCGTAATTTATCACATTCCAGCCAAAGCAAATTCAGTACTTTATGTTTCATTTTTAATTTTTTCAATTTTTAATTTCTTATTATTCATCTTATTTGTTTGTAGCAAACGTTAGTTTTACAGATTATCACCCCTTTCAGTAAGAGTTCTTATTTGATGGTTGATATTTTCAAATTATTTCCATTTTCCTCTACAACACCAAGAATTTTCTTAAGCCCGCAGTAAGTGTCGATATTTCTGGTTTTGGGCTAGAGCGACCTCCCGAGGTGTCAAATATGCTATTTATTCTGTCTTGTCTTGGCTTTTTCCGTTAAGTCCCACCATGCTCTCTCTATCTCTCTCTCTCTTCGCTATTTCTCTCTCTCGTTACTCTTTTCGAAGGGAAAATCAACTAGTTGTGCAAATGCCCGCTTTGTTTTGCGCCTGTAAGCCAATCTTCCCGCGTTTCAGCACATGATGGTTCTCAAAGTAAATTATTAAAATTATAATTTGCTAACCGTGATGAAATGCCGCAAAAAATTGAGCCTGTAAGGGTCTTCTGTAGGAATTGTTACCAAGGTGATCGTTTACCACAAAATGCGAGGGGTTGGGTAAACTGTCAATCTAAAAAAAATTAGCATGGCTTAGAGACAAATGTCTTGTGTTTATCACTTGATATTGCGTAGTAATTAGAAATCCTTTTCTAAAATGGGAACTGTAATTCATGCTATAGGGAAACATTTTTTTGTGGATCTCTGCTAGTTTCCGATGTTTTGGTGCAAAATAATGATAAAATGTATTGTAGGTACTGGTTTTTCGAAAACCAATTTCCCCTTTTGTCTTTGAACTCTAAGAATTTAAGAGTATTTGGTTTAAAAAAATGCTTTGCTGTGTTTTTAAGACTAGTAAAGATCAATAACACGTCTAATTTAACTTTAAAAGGTGAATGCAAATAGCAAGAATAAATTCACCTAACCAAATTTTTAAAAAATTAAACAATTGGACAATATCACAAAAATCACAGTTTTGCCAAGGTGATTAAATTCATTTTTGCGAAAAAGACTGCCAATTGTGCTTATGCATTCATCCTTTAACAGACAAAAAATCCATGCTATCTTTTGCAATTTTCAAATAAAAATGTGCAATCGTTTCTCGTGTACTTTACTGCACGAAGCTTAGACAGCGAGGACAAAAGTGTCAGTGTTTTATTATGTACAATTTGTTACTAGTTATTAAATGCAAATACCACTATCTTAATTTCCTTTCTTGATGCCAGTCTTCTGGTGATTTCTCGATGACCTTTCTAAAAGTTAGAATGATATATTTTTCGCTTTGCTGGCAACTCTGTACTGGTCCTTTGTACTTGCAATTCAAATCAAAGAAGAATGACTTTATTGCAAAAGAAGTCCCTCTGAAGTCATCAGAAAATACAGCAGTCAAATTTTTAGGATGGAACATTCTGACTCTGATAACTACCTCGAACTATTTGAGTCCATTAAAAAAAAGCAAATAGAAGCTGGCTTGTGGACAGGAATACATCTTGGACTTACTGATAGTGTCCTTGAAGGAACACCTTTGCCTGAAAGCCTGTGTGATAAACATCTGTCTTTTAATCTGAGAAATTATCAGAAGGCTGCATTAAAATGGATGGTTTCAAGAGAAAGAGGTATGCAGACCGTAGCCTATAGATAGCACTATTTTAGCCTAGTCTACTTGGCTCTCCAGAAGGAAATGTGGTAAAATTCTAGTTAATTGAGTTCTTGCTATCTCAGAAAGGGTTTAGGTTAGGAAAATGAAACTTTCAGGGATGAATCTACAGACTAAAGTATGTCCCAGGAAAGTATTTTGAAGCAACTACCTCCACTCCTTCTCCCTCTAGAGGGCCCTGACCTTTGATGACCTTTAAAAATATGTGATAAAAATTAAACCTTGCAAAATAGATCTTCTGCTTAATTGAAGTACAACAAAATTGTTTTCAGCTTCATAACTTTGCTCAATTCCATTTCATAAGGTTTTAAAGATATGCAAATACATTTCCTAAATTTTGAAAAAAGAACATTGACATGGCTCAAAATTCTACTCAAATAACAGGAATTGCATTTTCAGAACTAAAGGCAGAGAAAAAGCATTTAGTAACTGAAAATTAAGGTAAAATGTTGTCTTGTCAAAATTTCAATAGGTATAGACCTGTCATGTAGGCAAATTTCAGGGCCCTCTAGAGGGAGAAGGAATGGAGATGGGTACTTTAAAATACCTTCTCCAGACATACTTTGGCCTGTAGACCCATCCCTGAAAGTTTAATTTTTCTAACCTAAACCCTTTCCAAGATAGCAAGAAGTCAATTAACTAGAATTATACCAGAAATGTCAATCAAGTAATTGTTGCTTGATAAGAATTTTACCCAAACCTTTCTTGCTTATTTTCTCTTAACCTGATTTGAAGAAAAGTATCAACTGTAGAAAGTTCATTGTCCAGGTCTATTTTTAACAAAGAGGAAAAGATTCAATGATTATAGAAGACCCTAGAATATCTGGTAGGCTAAACATTTTGCTGTTCATATTATTGACTTTAGTAGATTAAAAAAATACAATTTGATCTCATGGAAATTACAACAGATAGGCTGTAGAAGATATTAGAAGAGGTGAGTCAACTCCTATTGGGTAAAACAATAGCAGTTCATATGACTGGTTTACCAATAAAGTGAATATACCACTTGATACATTTTTTTTTTTATGTTCTTTACAAATAGGCTATAATAATTGCTTCTACCATAAATTCAAATTAAAGCAACTTTTAACCTAACCTAAACTAACACCTTGTGACAGTGTAGTGGATATAAGTGTGCTGCTCTATTGAAAGTTCTCATGTTCAATCCCTAATGGCACAAGGAACATTGCTTCCAAAAATATTCTTTCAATTTTTGCACTGCAGGGCTGATGCAGGGACCTTAGTAGTCAAGAAGCATCATTTATCCAATACAATACAACCTAAACTAACCTTATTATAAATAATTTTACCACTGAGAAAATGTAGCATTATTTTTTTTGAAAATGATGTAAAAAGATGGCTCTAAGAAAAGATAGTATTATTTTGTGGAAAATGAGCAATAACTAATACTTTAATTGAAAATTCATTATTTTTAAGAGCTCAAAAGATTCTTAAATTTGAATTTGCAGCAGAAGTAATTATTATATTTGTAAAGAACATGATTAAAGGCATCAAGTTGTATGTTCACTTTATGGATATGTCAGTTTTATGAACTGTCATAATTTTTTGAAAATTTGTCATTTTTAAGAGGTCAAAAAGTATTACATTTGAATTTAGGTTAGAAGCAATTATTATCTTTGTAAACAACATAAAAAAGGCATTGAGTAGTATATTCACTTTATTGGTAAGCCAGTTATATGAACTGCTATAATTTTACCCCCTACTGATGAAAGCAGTAGGCAAAGAGATAGGTACACAAAGTTCAAACACTTCCTACTGACAATAATTTGTTAAGAAATTTGTGTATAGGCCTATTGTTTCTTGTTGTAATGGATCTGACTTCACTTCTTATTATCCTTCCAACAACTTTGATTAGGCAATCCCTTTCTCTATTTCCACTAGGCCTATCTGCTTTCACCTCTTAGTGAAACTTTCACAATATCCTGTCTACTGTATCTCTCAATGTCATGAGCATCTCTTTCCTGTTTGAATTGGATGCAACTACTTGTTTGCTGTACTCACTTGCTATCAAATCCTTGGCTTGACAAAGCTGTAGACTGAACTATAATGGTCAGCTTCAGAGAAGATACAAGCCTTCTTTGTTAAAAGGATTGCCAGAGGTACAGACTTCTCAGTGTTGGCACAAAACTGAAGCACTTCTTCAAAAGTGGCTTTCCTTGTACTATTGCATGGTGTCCCCTTCTGTTTCTTTAATGGAGGTAAGTACTATGGTAGATGGCTCCAGTGATTAAATCAGCTAATGAATGCCACTAAGGAATAGAAAATACAAACTGGAGAGGGCAGAGATTCTCAAATACTGGTTTGAAATTAAATTGTTTGAGACTCATTTTATAAGGCACCATTTCTAGGTTTATGAGAAATGGCAAATTGACCAGAAATGATTAAAATAACTATTTTCAAAACTGTTTCATGTAAGATTAGGTACTTGACTATTTAAAATCAAGTTTTTGACTTCATTTGAAATTCACCAACATTTATTTTGTTGGAATCAATAAAAACATATGACAACTTCTTAATTTTGAGTTCTTAATTTAACCTTCCCCCCCATCTTATAGGCGTAAGGGCATCAAAAAATGGAAACCAGAATTCAGATTTGGAGTCAGCATGCTTGATTTGACAGGAAACATTTGTTTCAACTCCTAAATATTCATAAAAAAAAAAAAAAATCTATTTCCCCCTTGAAGAGCAAATTTGGGACATTTGTGCAAGGGATATTTTGATAGATTTTTTTTCTGTAGTGTAATTCAGCTGATTTTTCTAAACATTTTGATGTGAAAAAAAAAATCTGTTGCAATTTCCCCAAGGTTTGACCATTTTTTCCTATATCTTTCCTCCACTACTTATGAATAAAGCAAATATACCACTCAATACCTTTTTTTATGCTTTTTAAAAACATAATAATTGCTTCTCTTACAAATTCAAAATTAAGCTGTCTTTTAGATTCTTGAAAACAACCAAAAAAATTCTTGTTTTTGATATAAAAAAAGCTTAAACCATGGATTTTAAGCTTAATATTTGATTATAAATCCATTTTTTAAAGACATATAATCCACAAGCATTAATTTATCACAATTAAGTTGGATAAAATACTCCAAACCATTTTCCCATTTTCCATCCAGCACATTTTCTCTGTAAGCCTTTATATTTTTTGACATATAAGTAAAACAGAATTTTTTTTTAATAAACTTGATCTTGAAAAATCAATGTTTGTGAATTGTTCTACTTTTACAAAAAAAAAATTATAATGAAAAAGTAAGTTTGAAACTAATATAACCCATTTTTATATCCAGAAAATATAGAATGAAATCATTATTTTCAAGGGTCCTAAAAGGGCTTAAAATAAATTAGCAAGAAGTATTATAACAAGCAAGAACAGTAATTAGCAAGGGAGTTGCTTTGAATTTTTATTTAATAAACTTAATCTTGAAAAATCAACGTTTGTGAATCATACTACTTTTACAAAAAAAAAATTACAATGAAATAGTAAGTTTGAAATTATTATTTTCAAGGGTCTTAAAAGGGCTTAAAATAAATTAGCAAGAACAGTAATTATTATGTTTGTGAAGACCATAAAAAAGGGCATCAATTGGTATGTTCACTTTATTTGTATGTCAATAATACAAACAGCAAAATATTTACCAAATATCTATCTATGAATGGCAATGTTTTATTCATGTGTTTCCTTTTGGAGAAGCCAACTACTTAATATGTACTGTTTAGCCTGTAGTGATAAAATTTAGATATGCAGTCTTTGGTATATCTCAGGAAGTAGTTGAGTAAGTCAAATAAAATTTCAAGAAACAGATCCAGAGCATAAATTATACTCCAGGAAGGTTCATCAAGATATCTAACAACCTCCACCCCTTTCCTCTCCAAGGACCTCTAACCTTTCTTGAACACACTTTTGGGAAAACTAAGTAAAATCTGAGACAGAGCTTTTTGCCATCTTGGAAAGTAGTTAAGTAAGGCAAATGATACTTTCCAGAATGTTTCTAGAGACTAAACTCTTGTATAAAGGCCTTTTGCAGCATCCAACCTACCCCTACTCCATCCTCCTTTAAAGAGCACTAATCTCTAATGCAGCTGAACAAACTTCTTGTTATAAAAGCTGGGCTCTTGAAATTAGCCACATATCCACAGTGCAAATGATGCCTAAGGGAAGTGTTTTGATCCTCAGATTTAAGGCTACACAAGCCATTCGTATTGTTTTTTTCTTCTTTCTTTTTCAAAAGTAGAGTAAAAGAAAAGCAGATTCAAACCAAGATGAAGGATTGGTATACTTTCCTCCAAAATTAGGACTGCATTCTATGCATTTTTCTGAGCTATAGAAATTGGGTGAGACCTCTGGATTCTCGGTTACACTCTATAGAATGGTTAGGTTCCAAAGCTAAGAAGAATGGTATTCAATAATTTTTTATATTTCGATTGTATTTCTTGTTCTGTATTTGGTGGCATTAATACTGTATGTCAAATGCCTTAGGCCTACCAAAAACACACTTCCATTGGACCTATATTAAGAATTAAATAAAAAAAACAAGTTTTTTTTTTAACTGAAAGTAAGGAGCGACATTGAAACTTAAAACGAACAGAAATTACTTTTTATATGAAAGGGGATGCTTCCTCATCAATGCCCGCTCTTTATGCTAAAGTTTGACTCTTTCTCTCAACTCTACTTTTTAAGACATTAAAAAATTTTAGCGTAAAGAATGAGGCGTAAGTACCACGCTCTTTACACGATTAAATAAAAAAAAGTTTTTTTTTGAACTGCTAGTAAGGAGCAACATTAAAACTTAAAACGAACAGAAATTATTCCGTATATGAAATGAATTGTCCCCTCCTCAACGCCTCGCTCTTTATGCTAAAGTTTTTAATTGTTTAAAAAGTAGAATTGTGGCAAAGAGTCAAAATTTAGCGTAAACAGCGAGGCGTTGAGGAGGGGACAACTCATTTCATACACGGAATAATTTCTGTTCGTTTCAAGTTTTAATGTTGCTCATTACTAGCAGTTAAAAAAACTTGTTTTTTTTATATTTAATTTCTGAACGTTTTTGAATTAATCAAAAAGGAACGGGGATGGAGGCCTAGTTGCCCTCCGATTTTTTGGTTACTTAAAAAGGCAACTAGTTCTTTTAATTTTTTACGAATGTTTTTATTAGTAAAAGATATACGTAACTTACAAATTAGCTTACGTAACGAACTTCTGTATTCTCTTTTTCACCCCCCCCTCGTCAGTACCTTGCTCTTTACACTAAAGCTTAAATTTTGTCCCAATTTCTTAAGAATGACCCCTGAATCACAAAAGTTTTAGAATAAATAGTTGAAATTACTAAAAATACTTTAGCGTAAAGAGCAGGGCATTAGGAGGAGGAGAGTCCATCATATGCGTAATAATTTATGTTCGTTTTAAGTTTTAATGCTTCTCCTTACTTTCAGTTGAAAAAAACTTTTTCATATTTATTTTTTCATTGTTTTTTTAATAATGCTAGAAAATTCTGCGCTCCCTTCATGAAAATTTTCTCCCCCCCCCCCGACAAATTCCTCCAAGGAATGTTCCCCCAACATATCTCCCTCTTCTTAACCCCCCCCCCCCCAACCTAAAAATCCCCCTGAAAACGTCTGTACACTTCCAAATAACCATTACTATATGTAAGCACTAGTCAAAGTTTGTAACTTGTAGCCCCTCCCACGGGGACTGTGGGGGAGTAAGTCGCCACGAAAGACATAGTTATAAGGTTTTTCGACTACAGTGAGTAAAACGGCTTTCTCAGAATTTTGGTTTGGTGACTTTGGGAAAATAATTGGCGTGGGAGGGGGCCTAGGTGTCCTCCAATTTTTTTGGTCACTTAAAAAGGGTGCTAGAACTTTTAATTTCCGTTACAATGAGCCCTCTCGCAAGATTCTAGGACCGCTGGGTCGATACGATCACCCCTGGGAAAAAAACAACAAAAAACAAACAAATAAACACGCATCCATGATCTGTATTCTGGCAAAAAATGTGAAATTCCACAATTTTATTGATAGGAGCTTGAAACTTCTACAATAAGGCTCTCTAATACGCTGAATCTGATGGTGTGATTTTCGTTAAGATTGTATGACCTTTAGGGGATGTTTCTCCCTATTTTCGAAAATGAGGCAAATTTTCTCAGGCTTGTAACTTTTGATGGGTAAAACTAATCTTGATGAAACAAGCATAGGCGATTCTTTTGATGTAACTAATGGTATCGAAATTCTATTTTTTAGAGTTTCGGTTACTATTGAGCCGGGTCGCTCCTTACTACAGTTCGTTACCATGAACTGTTTGAAAGCTTAAATTTTGTCCCAATTCATTAAGAATAACTGCTGAATTACAAAAGCCATAGAATAAATAGTTGAAATTACTAAAAATACTTCAACGTAAGGAGCGAGGTATTAGGAGGAGGTGAGCCCTCATATGCGTAATAATTTCTGTTCGTTTTAAGTTTTATTGCTGCTCCTTACTTCCAGTTGAAAAAAAAACTTTTTCATATTTATTTTTTCATTGTTTTTTTTTTAATAATGCTAGAAAATCCTGCGCTCCCTTCATGGAAATTTTCTTCCCCCATGACGAATTCCTCAATGGAAAGTTCCCCCAACATATCACCCTCTTCTCAACCCCTCCCCCCAACCGAAAAATCCCCCTGAAAACGTCTGTACACTTCGCAATACCAATTAGTATATGTAAGCACTGGTCAAAGTTTGTAACTTGTAGCCCCACTCCCATGAGGACTGTGGGGGAGTAAGTTGTCCCCAAAGACATAGTTATAAGGTTTTTCGACTACGCTGAATAAAATGGCTATCTCAGAATTTTGATCCGTTGACTTTGGGAAAATAATTCGTGTGGGAGGGGGCCTAGGTGCCCTCCAATTTGTTTGGTCACTTAAAAAGGGCATTAGAACTTTTCATTTCCGTTAGAATGAGCCCTCTCGCAACATTCTAGGACTACTGGGTTGATACGATCACCCCTGAATAAAAAACAAAACAAAAAACAACAGCAAACAAATAAACACGAATCCATGATCTGCCTTCTGGCAAAAAAAACAAAATTCCACATTTTTTTAGATAGGAGCTTGAAACTTCTACAATAGGGTTCTCTGGTATGCTGAATCTGATGGTGTGATTTTCGTTAAGATTCTATGACTTTTAAGGGGCGTTTCCCCCTATTTTCTAAAATGAGGCAAATTTTGTCAGACTCATAACTTTTGATGAGTAAGACTAAACTTGATGAAACTTAAATATTTAAAATCAGCATTAAAATACAATTCTTTTGATGTAGCTATTGGTATCAAAATTCCGTTTTTCAGAATTTTGGTTACTATTGAGTTGGGTTGTCAAACCACAAACTGTTTGACAACCTAAATTCACAGCATGCTAAGATCTATGTTTGCAGGAAAAACTCTATTACGATAAATCAATTCTTCTATTTAGACAAGTGGCAGCATTGGCTTGCATTTTTTTCTTCACAATTAATGGCTTTATAGCCAGTTCAATATTACCTCCTGCCTAATTAGTCTTGTGTCATCTCAAAATAACAGCAAAAAGCCTAGAAAAAATGGAAGACTTGGTTCAAAGTGACATAACACTTAGGCCTATGATAGGTGAGATAAACAAATCCCAGTAGTAGAACTCTGTTCATTTTTAATGCCATATCCAGGATTATTAACAGGAATGAAAATAAAGCTGACAGCTAGAAACATGCATATTTTTATTCCAGAAGAATGGTCATGCATTTTGCAAATACTTAGTGCAGATTTCTGGCCTTTTTCTCCCACAAAATACAAACTTTGGTACAAACCTAGCTAAAATGTTTTCAAGAATAAATTCTGAAAACTATTGGAAGGGTATTTACATTACCTCCCTGTATGACATACCATATTATCAAATAGTTTAACATTCTTTACTAAACATACAGTCCAAAAAATAGCTGTTATTAAAGACCTTTTATCCAAAAACTAATGGTTATTAAGTCAATGCTATATCCAGGGGGGAAGGTTACAGGGTTTGAGTCCCTCTCTTAAATCTTGTGAAAACATAACAAAAATGCATATAAACAAGTGTTGATACATGTTTTAGAGGTTTTTTTTTGTAAGCTCCCCACTCAAAAAACTCAACACCATTCCCTAAAAAATCGTGCATGCACCATTCTACAGGAAGGTAATGTGAAAAAACCTAGAAAATTATATTGGAAAATTATTTACATATTTTTAGGGCCCCTTTTTCAAACTTTTCATGAAAGGTGCTTCACATAAGATGGATGAGCATTCAAACACATATGGATTTAACCTTTGACTTCATTTCATCTGAAAGAATTTAGATGCATATAAATATAGGATAAAGCTTGCAGTATGGATACCAAGGGTTGAAAGCTTTCTTCTTATTGCGGAACAGCTAGTTTAATTAGAATTTAGTTTCGAAAAGCAATTACAACAATTAACCCCATTTTCTTGAAACATCGCTCAATGTATCAATCCCCCCCTCCACACACACACTGAAAGATCACCTAATGTTATGCCTAAGAGCAAATGCGCAACTAAACACCATTGTACATAATCATGTTTCAGGTGAATCAACTCAGTTAAATGAAGCTTAAAAATATTTATGTATATTGATTGTTTATTTGCAGTGGAATCCATATTTAGCTTTGAGAAACAACACACCACCTTGCAACTTTATGCTATGGAAGCTTGATAATGGATATTTACAACAGTTTTTGATAATTTTAAAGTATCTCAGAAATGGCTATATCTAATTTCATGATTAGCTATTGTCATAATTAGCATAAAAGCTAATTTAAATTGATTATTTCAAAATTTTCACTAATAGCATTTGCTATCTTGTCATGGTAATATCTCTTTTGCTGCTTAAAAAGGACACTGAAACTTGCTATTCGTATTTGAATAACCTATATTTTGATGTGTTGGGGCTTGAAACCTCTGTAGCTCGAAAGTTGGGTAATATGCTGAATTTGATGGTGCAGTTGTCATCCAGCTAACTCACTTTTTAAGGGCACTTTGCTCCTGGTTTCTAAATTTGGCAAATTTGTTTCAGGCTTAGAACTTTTAATGGGTAATTGTAGGCTTAATGAATTTTAACTGTTTGGAGTCATCATAGAAATCGCTTTGATGCATACACTACTATCATTGCTATCAACTCACTATAGCACCAAGCCATCTGAGGTCAAGATAACTGCACATGGTCCTCCTCGATGCCACCTTATTCAAGGTTCACTATTTGCCAAATCCCGAGGTGTTCCAGTTTCATTTGAGTCCTTTCTTCCAGCCTACTCCTTTCATGTTATGGGATGACCCGCTTTACATATAGCCCCAGATGGATGATAAAAAAGTATAACATTTGGTTAACAGTCATCCTTCATCTTTTTAGAAATGTGCCTTAGTCATATTAACTTTTCTTATGTCGTAGCCCTAAAAAATGGGATCGAACCATACTTTTTGTACAGTATGTTGTTTGATAAACACTTGTCAAATGACTACCTTCAGAACTCTCTTAAAAATTTCCTTTGGAAAATGTTGACCAATTTTAAGCCTTCCAAAGTGTCAACGTTTCAGAGCTATGCTTGGCCACTCTTGGAATTTTGTTTTTCAGCATTTAATCACAACTCACAAACTTATCATCCTCTTCTACTAAATTTTTTCAACTGAAAAAAAAAACGACAAAAACAACTATATGTCTTGGCTATTCTACTTTTTTGCATCTTCACTACATCCACTTTTTTAATCCACTTTTATATATATATATATATATATATATATATATATATATATATATATATATATATATATATATATATATATATATATATATATATATATATATATATATGTATATATATACATATATGTATATACACATACTTATTGTAAAATGCCCTTTGTTTAGTTTTGGTTACTATCAGCACAAGTCATTCTTTACTTACAATTTGTTTCAATGAATTGATTAATTATATGCCTAAGAAAAAACTATAGACTTCCAAGACTAGAAAAATTTTAGAAGTTGATCAGACTGGCACTCAAGGAGTGGTGACGCTCGAAGGTGAATATAGTCATGAAACTGGTGTAACTTAGCACTGCCGTGTTGATCTCAGACAAATTTGGGCTGTGATGAATTTATATTTTTACCCCCAATTCAGTGTCACTACTTTCCTTAATTTCTTTCTAGGGGAATCCTTGGTCAATGGTATGCAAACCATGTATGCTGCTGTAAAAGGAGGAATCTTGGCCGACGAAATGGGCCTTGGAAAGACTCTTGAAGTTCTTGCTTTGATTGTTGAAAATCAGAGGGAGCTTGATGTTCAAAGGGATTTATTACCTATTGGAAACACCACCATAGTAAGCTACTACTAAGTCCTAATAGGGTAAAAACGAACATATAAACCTTTAAGGAGGGAAAATTATTGATTTATTGCCTTTTGGAAAGACTCAGTGGTACTGTTAAATTTTGAATATACTGGCTAGTATCATCTTTTTTCTAGCCTGCTAAATAATGTAAACAAGAAGCAAAAGAAAGCTGCACTAGTTCTAAAAATAATCTCATTAAGGGTCATATAATTTAGAACTATCGTAGAACCTGCGATTATCTCTACCACTTAAGATAACTGGGAAATTATTCTGGAGTAGCCAAACTGCATTGTTAATTATTTTGTATTTTCTCATCAAACTTTCAATTTTAATCAAATATCCAAAAAATTTGTATGTGCAGAAATTAATAGAAAAGGAGTAGAGTAAAACACGTCTAGCAAGGATCTAATTCATAGTTGGGGAGCAAAAGGGATATTTTTCAGAATCTTGCACTTGAACATCAACTAATAGGGGCTCTTAGATTCCAACCCAGATTGATAGGCAAAGACTAGTGCAAAAATTTTGCTTTGTGTGTCAGGATCTTATACAGCCTCTTTGAGGAAGATGGTTCCTAAATGGGTCACAACTAACAATCCTTCAGAAAGAGTTGCCAGATCTCAACCAAACTCGACAGCAAGTAAGCACTTGATTCTAGCTATAAATTTTTGGATCTTGAACCAATTCCAAGTGGGAGGGGAATATATGTATATATATATGTATATATATAGAAGGGATTAAACTAGTGGTTACAAATATGAGGCTAATGTTGTTATAAAGTCGTTTGAAATCAAAAGAAGTCAAGTGTATATTTTACATGTTGATAGATATGGCAGCCTCCGAATTGTCGAAAATGTTATTCGCTAAAGGAATTTTAATCTGCATGATTGGAAGGGCTAATATAGACCCTTATGCTCCCTGTAATCTCAACATTAGTCCTTCCTCTCCAATCCAACGTGGTAAATACGTAAATATTGAAACCTGTTTCGATTCCGGGTTTCCCAGGGAGTATTTAGAGAATGGTAGTAAATGATTAAATATTAATCATGTGTATGAAGTGTATGTATGTGTGATGTGTATGAAATGTATGTATGTGTATGGAGTGTATTAATCAAGTGTATGGAATCCTTGAAGCACATATGAAAAAAATTGTAAAAAAATTAAAAACTATATTGAACTATGGATAAATATGGGAAAGATTTTTTGGGGAGGAAAGCGGGGGTGAGTGCTGTAAATAATGTTGAGTCTGTGGTGTTTTGTTTTTCCTTCTTGTAATAATTACCCTATGGCTTTAAAACACGCACATACACAATCTACTCAATATTGACAATGTTGGGGAACTTGAATCACAAGGATTGTCAAGCCATTTGTAATTACCACATGGGAAAAAGTAGTGTGACATCGCCGATGGATAGAGGGAGTTAATATCCATGAAAACTGCATCCAGCTTTTCGCCAGCAAGTTGTCCAGTCGGGTCAGTTTTAATTATACGATCCCCAGGAAAAACATATTAACACCAATTCATAAATGTTCATTAGCCCACTCGAAAATATTAATGTTTTTTTTAGTTTTACTGGATGTCAAACTGTTAAACATTTAAAATCTACTTTGGAGAACCCGCCACTAGCACCACCCCCGTTAATTTCTAAATTGTCCTAATGTATGCTATTAGTATCTCAAGCCAATGGTATATGTGTAGCAACGAGAAAGGCATATTTGAAGCTTTCCAGTCCTGTTTTTAAAAAAAAATTTTTGTACACCCTGGCAACCGCTTCAATCTGAATTATATTTTAAAAAAAATCTCCCCTGCTGCCTCGTAAAATAAACTGCATATGAATTTTACCGATATTTAAATTTGACTTCTCAACAAACAAAACCATCAACCCACTACACCTCTCACTATAATTATCCAATTTCGTTATCAGACTATCAACCCAACCCAAAATGCATCCTCAAATCATGTAAGTCCAAATAAGTATTTGGGATTCAGTTGACATGTAAACTGAAAATACATCACCCGAATTCTCGTTTAAATGAAAAATCTTTTGCGAGATGGATGCTTTAAAACTAGCCCCCCCTCCCCTTTCACGAATCTGTTGTTGAAGAGCGGCTCGAATATTGCTAACATTTGAGTGCAGTATGTCAGTTGGATCGATTCAGATGATACATTCAATAAAAGAATGGAGTGGGTCCTCAAATGCACCCTACAAATATTTAAATTGCCCAATGCAGAGTTATAATGCGTAAAATTATGTTGTAAACCTTCGGGGTTCCATTGCCCGCACTGCTACCACTTTGTTTCATAACAACTTCCCTCACGTCAACGTCAATAGTATCATGGTGAATTAGGGGGTGTATTGAGGTGTGAAATCCTCCAGCTCACTGATGATAATCTCGAGTGTATCAAGGCTGAGGGGGTCAACCCAAACAAAGTTATTCCCTGATACACTCTGTTGATCGATGGCTCTTGGGTGAGCTGGAGTAATGTCTGTTGAAATATTGGGAGGAGTTGAAAGAACAGAATCACAATTCACCGCCTCGTAATTAATATTAAATAAATCATTAAAATCATCAGAACCGATTTTAGGGGATGAATCATTCTATTTTATCATAGATTGAATTTCCGTGAAAGGGTCATTAACCCCTCCCCGCTCCCGTTTCATATTGTAAGCCGTCAGGAGGTGTGACAGGGTTTTCATCCCTGCAACACTGCCAATTTCTCGGACAACAACTCCCCCTTCCTCAATCTCACCAGTATCAATCTCAATCTCACCTTGTCTGACCTAGTTTTGAACCAAATTGGTGTTTAATTATACAAAATAACTAAAAATTGGAATGAGATTCGATCTCTTTGGTTATTGCCGTGTGTATGAGTGGATGTATAACTGTGAGTGTGTCTATAACTATGTATATGAATATACACATGTAACTGTGTGTATATGAGTATGTGTATGATTTTGACCAATCCCCCATCACATTTTTTGACACTAGATTTTCTATAGTTACTTTAACTGTTAGCCTTCTTTGACTTAAAAAGGTCAGATTATGATTGAAAGGAATTTATTTTAAACTGGCTTTCAAAATATCTAAGCCGAAAACTTTCTTGTTAAAAACAAATATTAATAAAATGAGCACTTGTATTCCCCCGAGACATTGTGAAAAATAGTTTTTTTTTTCTATTTTTCCACCTTGAAACATTTTTGGTGAGGGATCAGGCTTTAGTGGAAAGAGTAACAGGATGTGGGAAGAAGAATAATTTTTAATTATGGAAACTAGGTTAAAAAGGAGCTAGATTAAAAGCTTAATTCTTGTAAAGGCTTAGTTCTCTCCAATTTATCACTTGATTTATAATTAATATCAGCTATTCCAGGAGTATTCAATTGTTGTAATATTTCCACAGTGGTCCTGAATTTCTTTGTTGCTAGCTTCTGGCATTCTCCTAGAATAAAAAGGGGAAAAAACATTTTTCGTTTTTTTTGGAGGGGATCCTCCCCTTCTTCCTAGGGGACCTTACTCATTATTAAAAATCAGGTTTATCATAGGCGACACAATAGCGCTGCCTAAGTAAAGAACGATATTTGCACAATGTATTTTTTTTTTGTCTTAGACCAGGGTACTTTGTGTCAAAGAAGTTGTCGTAGAAACTTCAAAAAGGACTCGTTCGATTGCAAATTGAAATGCCTAGTGCCCTTTTCATAGTCGAAAGTGATTGGGGGGCAACTAACCCCACTCCCTCGTCCACCCTTTCCCCAAACACATTCAATCAAAATTTGTGATACCCATTTTATTCAAGTTAGCTGAAAGTTCTGTAAATTGTGTTTCTGAGGATGACAAGTTCCCCCCAGCCCTCAGACCAAGGGTTGTAAATAAGCCCTGGGGGCATTTAAGGTTTTTTTTATAGGAATTGTTGTCATAGAAACAGGGCTCATTCGATTGAAAATTGAAACGGCTAGTGCCCTTTTTAATAGTCGAAAGTGATGGAAGCGCAACTAACCCCCCTCCCGTGCTCACTCTTTCCTAAACACATCCAATCGAAATGTTGAGATAGCCCTTTTTGCAACATAGTTGAAAGGCCTGGTAATTATGTCTTTGAGAATGACCCCTCCCCCCTACAGCCTTCAGGGCAAAGGTTGTAAGTTATGCCTTGAGGCAAATAAGGTTTTTTATAGAATGAATGGTTGTATTAACTTCAGATGGGACTCACTTGATTTGAAATCGAAAGTTATGGTACCCTTTTCAAGAGTCAAAAGTGATTTGAGAGCAACCATCCCCCACCCATACTCATCATTCCTCCAAAGACGTCTGATTAAAATCTGGAGATAGCAAATTTATTCATGAAAGCCGAAGGGTCCAGAAATTATGTCTTTGAGAAAGATAATCATGCCCCCACAGCTCTCAGGGCAAGGGTTTAAAGTTATGCCCCGGGGGGCATTGAAAATTCTTATAGAATAGGGGTGGTCGTATACACTTTGGAAAGGTCTCATTGGATTGGTAATATAAATTTCTAGTACCCTTTTTAAGAGTCAAAGGATCTGAGGGCAGCTATCTCCCATCAACACGTCGTTTTCTCCTTAAATACATCGAATAAAAATTTTGAGGCAGTCATTTTATTCGAAATAGTCCAAATGTTATGTAACAAGGCTTTTGGGCTTGATACAAACCACCAGAGCCTGAAGAGAGGGTTGTAAGTTATGCTGCGGGGCATTTAAGATTTTTACGGAAGGGATAGTTCTTTAACTTTAGAAGAGGTTCATTTGGTTGAAAATTGGAGCTCCTTTGTAGCGTCGAAAGTGATGGAGGGCATTTAGCTCTCCCCTTCCTGACAATCCCTCTTTTCACTAAACGCATCTGATTGAAATTAGGAAATAGTGATTTTGTTCAAAATAGTCCAAAGAACATGTAATAATGCCTTTAGGATTGACACCCCCCAGCTCCCTGGGGATAAGGTTGTAAGTTATATCATGAAGGCACATAAATTTTTATGGAATGGGCGGTCGTATAAACTTCAGATTAGGCTCATTTGGTTTGAAATTGGAATTTGCCCTTATTAACAGTCAGTGATTTGAGAGCAACCAGCCCCTCCACGCTCACCATTTCCCTTAACACATTCAATCAAAATTTGGCTATAACAATTTTGTTCATCGTTGTTGAAGGGTCCGGAAATTATGTCTGTGAGGAAGACCCCCACCCCCTAACGCTCTCAGGGCAAGGGATGTAAGTTATGCCCTGGGGGTATATAAGGTTCTTATAGAAAGGGTGGTCGTATATGCTTTGGATGGGTTTCGTTGGATTTGTAATCAGAAGTTCTAGTGTCCTTTTTATGAGTCAAAGTAATCAGAGCGCAGCTACCCTCCCCACTCCATGCACAAGCACGTTGTGTTTTCCTGAGATGCATCCAATAGATATTTTGAGACAGGCCTGTTGTTCAAAATAGTCCAAAGATCATATAACTAGGTTTTTGAGGTTTATACAAACCACCAGAGCCTAAAGGTAAGGGTTTTAATTATGCCTCTGATGCATTTGAGATTCTTACAAAAGGATGGTTGTATAAACTTTAGAGGTGGCTCATTTGGCTGAAATTGGAAGTTCTAGATCCGTTTTAAGGGTCAATAGTGATCGAGGTCAACTAGCCCCTCCCCCAATTACCCCTATTTTTACTAAATGTATATGATTGAAATTGTGCGATGAAAATTTTGTTTAAAAAAAGTCAAAAGAACATATAACAATGCCTCCAAGGTTAGAACATCCCCCAGAGTGCTGGAGCAAGGGCTTTAAGTTATGCCCTTTGGGTTTGTAAGGTTCTTATGGAATCGTGGTCGTGTTAAATTCAGATGAATCGCATTTCATTTTGAAGTGGAAGGTATAGTGTCCTTTTTAAGAGTCTGAGAACCCCCCCCCCCCACGCCTATCATTTTCCATAACAAAAATCCAACTAAAGTTGTGAGACATAATTTTTTCAGCATTGTTGAAAAGCTCAGTGATTATGTGTTTGGGGATGTCGCTGATACCGGCGTATCAGCAATGTTTTTTGAACGGCTTATCATACCAAGAGGAAACTTTAGGGGCATCATGAGTGGGATGTTCAGTTAATCAAAAGGCAAAATGTAACTGTTACTATTGTTATTAATACTGCTGCTACTACTTTTACTACTAATAAATATACACCATTACTGCTACTACCGTTCCTACTACTATCACTACTACTATGATGTTAGTACTATTAAGGTTACGGGTATGAAGGTGAAAGTTTGACAAAATATTAAGGAGGAATTTGAACTAAATCAAAGCCCACTATGCGCATGTAGATTGTCAAAAGGCGTATCTCAAGAATTGATATGGGTATTAAGTTGAATTTTTCGTAGAATACTTAAAGGGGAAGATCAATTGAAAAAAGGCAATATATGCTTGTCACTACTAACACTAATACCACAGCTACTTTTCCTTATGCTACTACTGCAACTAAACTACTCCAGCTACTACTTCAATTGCAACAACTTGTAAATTTTACAGTGTTAGGATAAAAAGTGCGTCAAAAGGGTGTCAAAAGCGCACATCGACAATATTTTTGGAATGGCTTAACGTGTCAAGGTAAAACTTCTGGGGCATCACGAGAGGGACGTTCAACTGACCAAAAGGCAAGATGTACAGACTAGTACATCTATTAATACTGCTGTTACTTCTGTTACTTCTATACCGCTAAAACACCAACGCTGCAACAATTCTCCTAACTACCAACGCAACTACTGTCATACTACCACTATTAAGGCTAAATTTATAAAGATGAAATTTGAGAGAACATTGATTGCAAATTCTAACTAACAAAATACACTATGTGTACTTAGATTGTCAAAAGAGTGCATCTCAAGAATTGATTTGTGTATCAAGTAGGAACTCTGAGAGAATACTTAAAGGGGAAGGTCAATAGACCAAAATCTAATATGTGCACACTACTACCATTACTACTGCTACTGCAACATTTACTAGTTTCACTACTACTACTACTACTATTGCTTCAACTACCACTTCCATCGCAACTACTTGCAAGGAAGAGCATCAAGATGAAAATGAGAAGAGAGATGAAAAAGAAGAAGTATATGAATATACAGGCTATCAAACGAGCAAATCGACAATATCATAGCAATGGCTAATTGTATTGAATTGAGTTGTAATACTACTGCTGTGACTACTATTACAACTATATCTAAGGGTATGGAGGTGAAATTTTCAGAGAATATTTCTGAAAAATTCTATTTTACGAATGAAAACCTGCTATCCGTATGCAGGTCATACGGATCAAAGGAGCATATCAGCAATATCTTAGGAACAGTTTCGTAAGTCAAATTAAAACTTACAACGCTTGTTGTGGGGGATGTTGAACTAACCAAAAGACAATATTTGTACAGTACTACTGCTTCTACTCCTACAACAACTACTACTGCTACTATTATTATTATTGTCACTACTACTACTGCTACCAAAGCTCAGACTGCTACTATTAACTCTACACCTACTGCTACTGCTATCTCTACTGGTTTTACTAATACTACTAATAAAATTTAAGGGTATTAAAGCGAAAATTTTAGGCAATACAACTTTATTGAAATAAATCGAAACACGCTATGCTTACATAGGTTGTCAAGAGGACGTATCAGCAATGCTTCAGGACCGGTTGATGGTATTAAGTTAAAAATTCCATCGCGTATTGAAGGGGATGTTGAAAAAATGGTGCTATGTGCATACTGCTATTAATGCTACTATACAAGCTAAGGGTATTAAGATGAAGATTTCAAGAAATATTTAGGCCGATGCTGAACTAAATCAAAACGAACTAGGATCATGTAGATTGTAAACAAGGTGACAAAGCAATATCACAATGACGGCTTACATTATAAAGTTAGACCTCTCAGGGTAGATTGTGACAGATTTTGAACTAGCCAGAAGCCACTATGTGTATACTGACACTTAAGGGCATTAACTTGAAACGTTTAGGGGAAATTTCGATTGAACGAAAAAACTACATGCATGCAAGCATTAAAAGGGCATATAAGTAATATCTTAGGCAGCGCTGCTCTATCATAGTAAGTAACATCATCAATATTTTAAAGGAGCTGATTTGGTTGGAAATTCAAAGTTCTAGTAACCTTTTTAAGAGTCAAAAGTGACTGGAGGGCAATCAACCCTCCTCTTTAGCTCAGAATTTTGTAAACACTTCCAACCAAATTTAAGTTAGCCATTTTGTTCAGCGTAGCTGAACGGTCTTGTAACTGTATCTCTTGGGCTATTGCGTAGGTCAACCACCCCCCCACTTTTATGCAATTTGCCCATTATGTTTAAAAATTAAATGTTGCCTTAAGATTAAATCAAAATACAATGTCTTAATACTAATTCTCAATAAAGAATCTTAGCAGTATCCCAAGAACGACTAAAGGTATTATGTTCAAACTTTCGGGGCTACTTCTATTTCTATTTATGCTCTTAAAATTTAACCAAATCAGAATAGTGTACGTGTATCCAAGCTGTCAAAGAGTATAGACAGATTATTTTGCGAATAGTATCAAGTTTTCTATTTCAGGTCAACTAAGAGGGGTAGGAAATAAAATTAAATGCTGTTATTGGCGTCCAGATTTTTAAAAGGGTGTATTTGTTAAAAATTGCTGAAAATTTTTCTCTAGAATACAAATAGCAGACCAAAGTGTAAAGTCTTGAAAAACCGAAAAGATTTAAACTATTTTTTTATTTTTCCCTGAAAAGACTTCGTCAATATAAAACGAACAGAAATTAATTAAAAAAAGCTTTTTCCACAAAATATGTTTTTCAGAGAAAAGTAAAGAATTCCATTAAACCAAAAATGAGCAAAAATAAAACCAAATAACTACAAAGCGTAAAACTACTACCAATAAATGAGCTCAAACGAGCTCAAAACCCCTATGCCTTCCCAAGGCAAGAACATAATTTGCACCTTCCTGAAAAATTGAATGTTTTTACTGTTATAGCTTTAAAAAATCAAATATTATTGACATTTTGATTAATAAATATCAGTATGTGTATAATATCTGACAATGCATATTCATTTGTACTTTTTCAGTAAAGTGCAATTTATGTTCTGGCCTTGGGAAGACATAGGGGTTTTGAGCCCCACTCACGTTAATTTCTGCTCGTTTTGAGTTTGACTATGTTATTTATTGTAATTTCTGTTCTTTTTGGGTTTCATTTATTTATCGACGGTGGCTTGTGGTAGTTTTACGCTTGGTAGATTATTTGATTTTATTTTTGCTCATTTTTTGTTTAATCGAGTTCTTTACTTTTCTTTGAAAAACTTATTTTGTGGAAAATTTTTTGAAAATTAATATTTTAACAGATGAATTTTTAATATTGATATTCCTCTTTAAGATACCATTGAAAAAACCAACCCAACACCTCTTTATATACCTTTTCCATCAAATATTTGCATTAAGTATTAAATCAAATTTTCGTCCAATTATTTTTCATGAACATTTAATTCAGTCTACAATTAGTAAAACGGAAATCTAAGAAACTTTTTTCATTGCAAAATGACAGCAGGTAGCCTATGTAGAAGAAAGATATCCATCGTTCCGACTTAATCCGGTTAAGAGATACTAGTTTCAAAGAGTCTTAAATCAACATATGAATACATTATTATTGTGCTCGCTGAAGATGAGATTTTTTATGTTAACAGGAAAGCAAGGCTGCTAATCCCAGAGAATGAGAAAAAGGTTCAAAAACTGGAACAGCTAATTAATTAAGAATTTACTACCCCTCCAATAATGCAAATATGAATAACTAGTTAATTAAGAATTCACTGCCCATCAAACAATGCAAAATTTCCCCTAGGGCCACAGGAGTATTGCCTATCCCGGGGTAGGACCAACGTAGAGTGGGGCATGAGAAGGACATAGGACGTAATTTTTTCCAAGACCGGAGGAGTGTAGGGGTATGGGGGCACAGAATGTAATTTTCCTTGGAGCGATCGGACATATAGACTCCTTACTATTCGTTTCTACCTGGAACACTGTTTATTTGTTTCTAAAAGTGTAAGTAAAATTCTTCTGAGTCACCGCTGTCTCCATCAGTCAGTTTTATGGGGGCATATACTACCATGACTGATACCTTGCACTTTTTAGTCATAAAATGAGCGACTAGTATTTTATTATTAATACCTTCCCAACTTAAAGAGACTTACTAGCCTCCTTATTAACTACGAGTCCTACTCCCTGTCTATATACCCCATTCTTCCTGCTTGAGTGAATAAATTCTGTATCACCTAATTTCACGTTTCCTACCCGTGGAATATAAGTTTTTAAAACTCCTAATAAGTCCAGTTCAAAGCTTCTGAATTCGTCAGTCAAATGTCGTTATAATAGTTATTACCTTGCGTCGTAATATGCCAAGTTCTAATTTCCATATTCTTTAAATCCTTGAAATTATTTTTGCTTCAGGAAAAGCAATGGTCTCGGAAACCAGTGAAGGACGGGGACCAACACCTCTTGTCAAGTCTACACCGAAGTGCTTAAGCCGGCTTAGAACTAGACAGCAAGGAGTTCCTGGTACCTCCAGTATCAGTGGAGGATTTGTGCAATCCTTGGCCTATCTCGGTCATAACATGGTTTTCAGCACTATAAACAAGAGTTGGAATCCTGCACAGGCAATCTCAAGCCTATTATCTCCGATTCACTATATATTCATTCCTATCAATATTATGCTACTATGGGGAGGCAACCAATAGTCGATAAATTAGCTAGGAAGATATTTTTCAGCCCGAAAACGACCACCAAAATAGACTAAGCCTAGAAGAATTATCCATTAGTCATAATTCGGTGCTAATTAAGCATCGGCACTGTTTCTGTTTTTGAGAAAAACAGAAACAGAAAAAAACAGTTAGAAAAAAAAAAGAACAGAAACAGAAACAGGTCAAACAAAAACAGGTGACCTGTTTCTGTAATCTATTCTGTTTTTTGAAAAAACAGAAAACAGCTGTTTTTTAAAAAAAAACAGCTGTTTTAACAGCTGTTTTTCCTGTTTTTTCCTTACTTCTTCTATTTCTAATAGGAAAGAAAACATCTTCTTGTTAAATCCTTGTAGTCACATACAAAAGATGAGCAACTTCGTGTAATTCAACACACTAGCGTATTTTTAGGGGGGGGGGGGGCGAAATTTGTCATAAAATGTGTCCAATCGGGTGATACCAACGCTATATTCCTTTCAAGCTTAAATGTCATTTATAATTGACAATTTACCCTAGTTGCTCTTAGACCGTTGCTTTAGCGGTAAACCATTGCTCAAAGCATATACCAACACTATATTCACCGCTTAAAGCACGGATGCTTTCAAGCCGAGGCTACTTAGACCGCTGCTTGCTAATATATACCAGACAGACACAGAGTCATCCCATCTAGCTTATGTCCACCGCTTAAGTTAGAGGCTATTTAAAACGTCGCTATAGCGGTAACCCATTGCTCTAAGCAAATACCAACGCTCTATAACGCTCTATGGTTAGACCATTGCTCAAGTGGTAATAACCCTCCGCTACACACATACCAAGGTGTCTAGGTTCACCGCTTAAAGTACGGATGCCTTCAAGCCGTGGCTTGTTGGACCGCTGTTCTAGCGGTAACCCATTGCTCTAAGTAAATACCAACGCTATATTCCTCTTTTATATGGGGTTTCATTGAGCCCATGTTTGCCGCTTAAAGCACGAATCCTTAAAGCCGTCAATGGTTAGACCGTTGCTCAAGCGGTAATAGCCATCCGCTACACATATACCAACAGTAGAGACATTGTCATATGGGGTTCCCATCTAGCCCATGTCCACTGTATAGCGTTCAAGCTTCTCTCTCTTTCTCTATCTCTCTCTTTCGCTCAGATTTACCCCGCCGTGAATTAGCATGAGAGGTTGACTCTAGTTGAGCATTGTGGAGTGACATGCATGAGAGGAAAATTTTCAAGTAGTCAACCCGTAGTCAACGGGTTGACTCTATTTCGGCATTGTCAAGGGACATGCATGCACGGAGAGGTGTAGCATAAATGGGAGACCGTCACAACGGCAATCAAAGGGGTAAAATTAACCTTGACTGGGCTGCCCACTTAATTGGACAATCGGTCTTAGCTTTTTTCTACAATTGGCCATGACTTTGACTTTTCCCACAACTATTCCCTTTTTGTTTAAATTCAAAAATCAACGGTATCATGGTATCATGCCTGCTAGATGTGCGTTTCGGTACGGTAGGTACGGGTAGGTATCATGCGTTTCGGTATCATGCCCGCTAGATAGCGCGGCATTTGAAAAAAAAACAGAAAAAAAAAAACAGAAAACAGATAAAAAAAAAACAGAAACGGAAAAAAACAGATGAAAAAAAAAACAGAACAGAAACAGAAACAGGTAAAACAAAAACAGGTAGCCTGTTTCTGTTTTCTGTTCTGTTTTTTGTAAAAACAGAAACAGAAACAGGCAGAACCAGGCAAGAAAAAACAGAAACAGAAACAGAAAACAGAAACAGTGCCGATGCATAGTGCTAATGCTGTATTGTTTACTATGCTATAATTCCCTCGAGGGTACCGCTCCTTATGTGGGAATAGAGTTGACCGCAAGGTCTCCAGTCTTGGGGGTATCACAACAGGTTCAAGGCATCCCTTTGCAGAGGCTGTTTTCCATAGATCCGGACTCTACGCCCTGCCTCAGTTGTCCCCCTATAGAGAATCCTCTAACGAAGGTGTTTTGCGTTGCCATGCAACTTAACCCATTACTGGGAGAAGGTTACTAACTTATAGGACGTTTGCACACGCCGGTGGTCACTGCTGATTGTACATTTGAGGGGCCGTCTTCCCCCTCCTCTTATCTTTACGGCCCCCGGGCGGGGGTGCCCCAGTGTGGCAGTAGAAGTCTTTGATCCCTTAGGACCCAAATAACATTGCTAGAGTTAAGGTGATCTTTAATTTTTCAGGTTTCTCGGACTGAGTTTTATTAAGTACATATTTCATAAATAGTATTTGATTTTTTTTTTACAGATTTACTTCCTGGTTCATTACATATTTGTTGTAGATATTGCAATATAGACATCCAAAACCTAAATACAGTTCGTAGTTTCTTGTATTGATTTGGGTTTTAAGGATATATCCACTTGTTGACAACACACCTGAGGTGACATCTGAGATTACAATAAAGTAGTCTAAAGTCAAGGAGCCTGCAAATTTTACAAATGATATTCTATTTGCATCTAAGTTGAAAATAACAATGCCTGCTTCTACCAAAACTACTCATACCATTACTTATTCTATTTTGCTGTACGAAACAAATTTTATTGACAGCTAGGGTATTGTTTTGGGTCATCCCTTCTTAATGAGATAATATTTTATTTTTAAAGCATATGTCATGGTAACACCATGACATGACATGACACGAGATATGTCAAGTTAATCATTGACAACTGTTTATATTTTTTTTCATTTGTCGTTCTATTGAAGCCTTTTATTCGATTTCTAATATTTTGCGTGAATTTTCTTTTCTGTGACATATTGTATTATTGAAGTAAATTATTAATATCACTATTTTTGAAAGTCTACCATTGAGTTAATGATATTTATTAAATGCAAAGCCGTATCCAGGGAGAAGGTACCGGGTTTGAACCCCCTCTCCCATCTTCCGAAATTTGTGTCCGATTCATAAAAACGGAACAAAAATGTATATAAAAAATTTTTTCACTCGTCCTTTAAGGTGTTTTTTTTGTTAATGCTATAATACGAATCCACAAACCAAAAATAAGTTGAGCCTTGAAACATATTTGAGAAACTGTTGACAACACTAGAGGAAGAAATTAAAGTTCATACCCAATGATTTTGTGTGATAATCACCTCAGTTCGTGATTATTGTTTCTATTTCAGGAGCTAGAAAGACGTAGTGCTGCAACAGGGAGAAGAAAGACTAATGAACCAGAAGTATTTAACCTAGAATATGGACGCTTAGATAAACCAACAGTTCCTGTTAAAAAATCTAGCCCAAGAGGTAGGCAGAAAATAGCCACTAAAACAGAAAAGGTGAAGACTCCTTTGACTTCTTGTCCCTCAGAAAGTGACGAGGTAAAAGATGCAACTGCTAATTTTTTACAAAATAATGAACATCTTGATGGCAATCATCACAATTTGGCAGCCTCTTCTACTGAAGTACCAAAATTTGAAAATGATGCTGTAATTGGTAATAAAAAAGATGAAATATCTTATTGTGAGCCAACAAAGCCTAAGAAGGCACGTCATCTGTGCAAAGAGTGTGGGAAAGATACGTCAGTTTCTATTGGTACGAGCTATGACATTACGTCAACAAGTTGGCGTTCCAGTAAAGATAAAGTAAAACAAACTATTCAATGTGTAGTTGATCGAGTCTGTGGCTTAAGTGCGAGTTGTAATACGTGTGTCAAGCGTCAAAGAAGCAAATCTGTTCGCGAAGCTCGTGAAGCCTATCTTAAATCGCAGTTAGAAGCTTATTCGACTGTCAAAAAATCTCTGCCTGTTATAGATTCTCAGCTATTTTGCATCTGTGGTGGTAACAATACAGACGGTGTTACAATTGAATGTTCAAAATGTAAAAGGAGGCAGCATGCTGGATGCTTAAATTATAATTTAGAAGATCCTTGGAGAGGTGATTATATATGTCCTCTATGCTGGACAAAAGAAGTTCCTGTTCCATCAAAAGCAACCCTTATTATTACACCAAGTTCGATCAGTTACCAATGGATTGAAGAATTTGGGAAGCACCTGAAAGAAATTAAACTGAAGATGCATGTTTACAAAGGAATTAGTTATCAGGTAGATTAGTTTATACTTATTAAATTTGCAGTATCAATATGTATTCTCTTTGAAGGAAAAGAAACTTTTCAGTTCCTATTTTAAATTTACACCGAATATTTTCATATTATCTAGAGAGTGTTTCAAAGTCACAAGGCGTGCTTATTTCAACAATCCTAGATTCCCGCAGATGTCTCTAGATATAATCTGTTTTAGAAGACCGAAAGTGCTCGGATTGATGCTATGCCTGGGACACAGTATAGTCTTGCTAGAGGGTAAAATTGAAATTACACGCGACGACAGCGTCAAGAAAGAGCCATATTCCCAATTCATCGAGTTGAGCAATATTCTGCTTTCCAGCGTAAATCTTCATGATTTACGATTTTCTATGATGACTAGTCAGAGTGAAATTTAAGGAATATTTTCTTAAGTCAGAAAAGATTAAAGCTTAAAGTATTATTTTTCTATCTATAAAGAATCTAGTAAAAGATGAATAGATATACATATATATTAGTACAAAATGCTCAGAGCAATTAGTGTTGGCTTAGGTTTTTCAGACCATATTATTTTTATTTCAATTTTTCGCTTCTGTGGTACAAGTGTAACGTTAAAATCATGACAAAGTTTATATCACCCATAAGTCTTGTTTTTTTTTTTTTATTCATAAGGGTAACTATTAATTGCAGACATAGTTAAGGAATTCGATACCGTAAAGAATCAGCCTATCTTGTCCTTTATAAACTTTTTTAGTTTGTGTGGCCAAACTATTTAGAATCGATTGGGCGGTCTTGCTATAACTTCTAGAGCTTGGATGATCGATCTGAATAAATGGCAGAAAATTAAAAGCCGACATCTGCTCTCCCTGAAATCTTAGAAAAACCTTGTAGATTTTCTTGTTTTGGGTTGGAGGGAATTTTTAGTTTTAGGGAAACTTGTATCATTAGGAAGTGTAAATTTAGTTTTTACGATCAAACAGAGCAGAATTTTCTTATAGAAATTCAGGAAAGAGTTGTCCCTAAAAACGTTCTAGTATACCTGCTAGGAAAATGTCCAAAATCACCTCAAAAGAACTGTCATTTGGTCAATTTGACAGCTCTTCATATTTTCTGTGGTGCAACCTGCTTTGATTGAAAACTTTGCCCACACAATTCCATTGTCTTTTCAATCAAATTTCATAATAAAATCACAAAAAAACTCTTAATAGGTTTCAGTGATAAGTAGTCCCCTGGGAGAATTCGTTAATGGTCCCTTTGTCTTTGAGACATTCAGCCGACGTTGAGGCTCACCAACTGATCTTTAAGGTATCAGATCCTCTTAAGGCTTTAGCAGTCCTGGCCATCAACTAGCAGTAGAAGCTAATGTTATGAGTTCATGTCCTTTTGTTCTATTTGTCATTGCTAGTTTCATTTTTAACAGATATCACTATGCTCAACTCCCTGATTATTAGTTGTCTGAATTTTTGATATTTTTTGTAGTTCCCTGCAAGGGACTTAATTTGTTTCAATTTTATTTCCTGTTGTCTCAACCGTATTTTAATAACAATTTGCGAATTTTTTTAATTGGTAACGACTAAACTCCCTTAGTACTTACACTAAACCCTTGGATTTTAAAAGCTGAAATAAGACAATTGAAATTGAAGGTTATTGAGACTATGAGCTATTCTACCACTTTTTTCTTCCTGAGAGTTGACAGCCAGACTTCTTATAATTTCTCACCACTGACAAAAAAGCAAAAAAAAAGTAAAGACAGAATATTTTTTGACAAATATTTAAGGTCGAGCTTCCACGTTGACTTTCTTACTGAACACAAGACCAAGAGATTGGTATTCCAACTGAGATTTTAAATTTTCTACGTTCAGTTATGTCCAGCTTGGCACCTGGGGCTGACGAAGGACAAATGAGACAGACATGAGATTCTTCAAAAAAGAACAGTAAAAATTATGTTTGTAGACAACTACACATTCTGAAACAACTCGTTTTGAATTTTCTTGTTGGTCTCAGACATGAGTTGAGATACTGATTTGGGCTAAAATGTTTAAATTTTCAAACTCATCTCAGTTTGTCATCCGACCTTGAGATCTCCTCAAAGCCTTAGACTCTAAAAGTAAAAACTAATTGTTCACAGTTAATGATTTACCCTGCTCCCAGCTTCTAGTACTGAGAGATGTCTTAAATCGTTTGTGCCTTATTTTAATCGACATTTTTATTTGTGTGTGTATGTGTATGTCTGTTTTTGTGTCTCTATGTGTGTGTTTGTCGGTCGTTTTCTGTTTGTGTGTGTCTTTGCATACGCGTCTAATCTTCGGACTTGTCTTCAAATCTACCCCATCCCTATGGCAGAGAATTGTAATTTAAAGCTGGAGGGGTGATTAATATATCGGTTTATTTATATGCCAAAAGTTCATTGCGAATATAAATTTTCGAGAATTAAAAAAAAAAATTGTTATTGGCAAAACAGTTAAAAATTATTGGTTAAACTAATAACAAAATTAAAGCAATGCTCGTTTTTGCATATCATAATGCTAAGACATGGACAATAATCCTCTAAAAAAAATATTAGTCTTAAGCAGGCAATATAACATATTTTTTTTCGAAATGAAGGGGGTTATCAGAGTATTTCTGGTACTAGAGGTCATAGCAAAGATTTTAATCTTCATTCTACCTCTCAGAAGAAATACAAATTTCTAGGGTTTAAGACTAACAAATAGTCCGAGTGCTTAAGACACGTTATGAGAGCTGGTGAATGTTGAGTGTTGTTGCATCAATGGATGTGGAAGTTCATCCACGGAAGCTTTTTGTAGGTGTTGTTAGCTCTGATCTTCTTTTATCATTTGTCTTTGCATTAAATAATGTTTTTATTTTAATTTTCAGTTTGGAATGACTAGGCTAAACGGGATTATTTTGAATATTAAGTGATATAATGAGATTAGGCTTATGAACACGCAATTCAAAGTTTACTAGTAGCTGTAGATGTCTTCGAGAAAAATCAGCTTGCGCTTTGTCTTGACATACTAATTAAAAAACAATTAAACCTGAGACTTTGTGTATCAGATAAAGAATCTGCAGCATAGAGTCTCATGGACTGTTTAAATTTTATGTTAGACATATCCAATATTGTTGTTCAGTGTTTATTTGTATTCATTAATAAAAATAAATATCCAGACAAAACTTTATGGAAGAGATGTAGGAATGAATAGATGAAACCCAAACGAATAGAAATTAAAAATAAATCATCACATCAAGCACAAAAATACTGTATATGAATAGACGAAACCTAAAACGAAAAGAAATTGCAATATTCAATTCAAACTGAACGAACCTAAGTTACCACAAATAGGAGTGGGGCTCTCTACCCTCCTCTAAACCCTTCTAAAAGTCGAAGTGTCATTTTTTACTTTATACCCACTTTTAAAAAGGCTACTTTGTAATTATTTAGTACGTTATAGTCTAGAAATGAATTGCTTCTCTTTAATTCGTTTTGGTCAACATTGTTTTTTAGGGTTACATTCAACCAGTTAATTTGGCGGCGTTTGACATTGTTATTACTTCTTATGAGGTGCTGAGGAAGGAATTATATTATACAAATTTGAAAACAGATGTGGGCAATCGAAAGCGGAGAAGGTAGGTTTCACCAAAGCTTTTTAGAAAAGAAAAACAACTATCTAACAAGCGACTTTGCTGCCATTAACACCGAGCTCTTGAGCTCCAGCCTCGACAGTATTGGTGACGCTTTAAGATCGTCCAAGGAGTTCTTTAGTATTCATTATAAATGTAATATACACAGTTTGTTGCATTTAAGTTTTTTACCCCAGGAAAACATATTAGGCCACACTCCAATGTAATTTCGACCATGTTAATATTTGTGCCGCTTTTTTACAGTGGTAAATGCCTCAGGTGCACCAAAGTTATGTTAAGTTACCCCCTTCCTTTCTTGTAATACATTTGTCTTAAGAAATTATTAGTGACTAATACTAATACCTAGGAACTATTCCCATCTCCCCCCTATAACCCAATATGGAGTCACCAAGCAAGGACAAAAAATTCAGAAGCCCCTCATCCTCTCTGTCTCTGTCCGATTCATTATGTGACTTGTATCACCAGAATTTTAACAGTTAGAAAGCGAATTTTGTACCGTGATTGTTTTGACTGTTAACCTTTATTTCAGTTCTTTTTCACACTTTGCATTCTCTTTTCATCCCGATTTTCTCTATTCAATTGTTTGTTTAAACAATGTCTTAGTCTTTCATCCCCAAGCTTTGATTTGAGTGACAATTTATCGAGTAATATTTTTAGTGACGATTGTAGTAACAGTAGTAGTAGTAGTAGTAGTAGTAGTAGTAGTAGTAGTAGTAGTAGTAGTAGTAGTAGTAGTAGTAGTAGTAGTAGTAGTAGTAGTAGTAGTAGTAGTAGTAGTAGTAGACAGGTTTAATAGCAAAAACTTGGCAGTTATCGCTGATTTGCGCTTCTTTACAACGTATTCAAACTACACTTATACATATTAATCAAACTATAAACATTAACTCTTATTGTACATATTGACGAAAACCGGGACGAAAGAATTATCATATCGGTTTGTTCTTGCTTTAACGGGAACTAATATATCTTGCTTTCTTGTTCTTGATGGTAGAGGTTGATCAGGTAGAATGTCACGGTGCTGAGATTTAGAAAACAAAAACTTCTCCAAAACTCATTATCAAAGTTTCGTGAAAATTTTGGAGTGACGGCAGTCATAGCACTTTCAGAACCTTTTCGTAGGGGATGTGACGGCGGCCCAGGATGATCGATACCGCTCGCTTCTAAACCGATTGAGTTCTCTTTTTAGTGAAGAGAAACGCCTAGTTGGTGGGGCGCTTCGCGCCCCCCCAAGCCCCCCGCGCGCGTAAGCCGTTACGCGCCATATTAGTAACGCGCCATTGTTGTTGTGTCCCTGTGTCCCACCTGTGAATAGAGATATATATATATATATATATATATATATATATATATATATATATATATATATATATATATATATGTATATATATATATATATATATATGTATATATATATATATATATATATGTATATATATATATATATATATATCTATATATATAAAAATAAGTTGTCTGTCTGTGGATCTGTGGATCAGGTGACGTCATTTTTCTGTGTCGGCTGACGTCATGAAATTAGTTGTCAGGTGACGTCATGTTTCTGTGTCGGCTGACGTCATGAAATTAGTTGTCGTCATTTTTGCTTTGACGGTGACGTCATTCAAGTTATATAAGACATATGTTCACGTAGAAATCTATTAATGTTTAAGTTTACAATGACTGATGAAGATGCTCAAAGAGTCTATGCCAAAAAACTTGCTGCTGATAGTTCCTCGGCACGCTTTCTTTTCTGACTTTCTCTATCAGCAGCAAGTTTTTTGGCATAGACTCTTTGAGCATCTTCATCAGTCATTGTAAACTTAAACATTAATAGATTTCTACGTGAACATATGTCTTATATAACTTGAATGACGTCACCGTCAAAGCAAAAATGACGGCAACTAATTTCATGACTTAATTTCAGAACTTAATTTCTGTGTTGACTGACGTCATGAAATTAGTTGTCGTCATTTTTGTTATGACGATGCTTAGTATATTGTAAAACACATTAATTTGGTTAATAATATACCATTTAAAACACCAAAATGAACATGCTGGAGTAGTCACTCGGTGAGAGAGGGTGTCAGAACGGAGAATGAAGGTCCCAGGTTCAAATCCTGGTTAGGCTAAAAAAGGTAAAAATCTAAAAACTAAAAAAAAAACTGAAAAAACTAAAAAAGGCAAAAACTACAAAAAAAACTAAAAACTAATAAAAAAAAATTAAGAATAAAAATAAAAAAAAATAAAAAAGATAAAAACTAAAAAAAAAGTAAAAAGAAAAAACGAAAAAAAACTAAAAAAGCTAAAAAAAAGGTAAAAACCAATAAAAAACTGAAAAGAAAAAAAGGAATAAAACTAAAAAAATTTTCATCTAAAAAACTAAAAAAAACTAAAAAAGGTAAAAACTAAAAGAACTAAAAAGAAAAAAAAACTAAAAAAAGGAAAAAAACTGAAAAATAAAGGAGAAAAAGAAAACTAAAAAAATATAAATAAAAATAAAAAAACTAAAAAGATAAAAACTTCAAAAAAAACTAAAAAGAAAAAAGAAAAAAACTAAAAAACCTAAAAAAAGGTCAAAACCAATAAAAAAAAACTAAAAGGAAAAAAAGGGAAAAAATTAAAAATTTATTTCATCTTATACCAATTCAAAAACGAATGTATACCGGGATGACGACCGGGACACAGGGAATATAAATGACACAACTACAACGGGGACGCCGGGGGGCACAGGGGGATATAAATGACGACCGGGACACCGGGACATAAGAGAAATCAGAGACTGGGACACCGGGACACAAATGACGACCGGGACACAGGGAATATAAATGACGACCGGGACACAGGGACATAACTACAAAGGGGACGCCGGGGTGCACAGGGGGATATATAAATGACGATGGCGACTCAGGGAATGGTCGATTAGCAATCACCATCAACAAAGCTCAAGGGCAATCATTAGAATCATGAGGTATAGATCTGAATACGGATTGTTTTCCCATTGACCATTATATGTTGCATGTTCAAGAGTCGGTAAACCTGACAATCTATTTATATGCACAGACAATGGGACAGCAAAGAATGATGTATATTCGCAAGTTTTACGTAGTTAAAAACATATATATATATATATATATATATATATATATATATATATATATATATATATATATATATATATATATATATATATATATATATATATATATATATATATATATATATCTATCTATATTCACAGGTGGGACATAGGGACACAACTACAATGGCGCGTAACTAATATGGCGCGTAATGACTTACGCGCGCGGGGGGGCTTGGGGGCGCGAAGCGCCCCCACCAACTAGGTGTTGGGGTGGCGCGAAGCGCCACCCCAACAGCTAGTATATATATATATATATCTATATATATAAAAATAAGTTGTCTGTGTGTGGATCTGTGGATGGATCAGGTGACGTCATGGAAAAAACTAAAAAAAGGCAAAAACTACAAAAAAACTAAAAACTAATAAAAAAAAACAAAAAGGCTAAAAAACTAAAAAAAACTAAAAAAAACTAAAAAAAGGTAAAAAACTAAAAAAAACTAAAAACTAAAAAAAAAAACTAAAAAAAAGGAAAAAACTGAAAAATAGAAGAGAAAAAGAAAACTAATAAAATTTTAGGCTAAAAAAGGTAAAAAACTAAAAACTAAAAAAAAAACTGAAAAAACTAAAAAAAGGCAAAAACTACAAAAAAACTAAAAACTAATAAAAAAAATAAAAAGGCTAAAAAACTAAAAAAACTAAAAAAAACTAAAAAAAGGTAAAAAACTAAAAACTAAAAAAAAAACTAAAAAAAAGGAAAAAACTGAAAAATAGAAGAGAAAAAGAAAACTAATAAAATTAAGAATAAAAATAAAAAAAAAATAAAAAAGATAAAAACTAAAAAAAAAGTAAAAAGAAAAAACGAAAAAAAACTAAAAAAGCTAAAAAAAAGGTAAAAACCAATAAAAAACTAAAAAGAAAAAAAAGAAAAAAACTAAAAAAAATTTTCATCTAAAAAACTAAAAAAACTAAAAAAGGTAAGAACTAAAAAAGAAAAAAATAAATGACGACACTAAAAGAGAAAGCGACCGGGACAAAAGGATTGTTCGATTAGCAATCAACAAAGCACCGGGACACGGAGTATAAATGACGACCAGGACATAAGTAAAAAAAAAAACTAAAAAAACTAAAAAGAAGGTAAAAACTACAAAAAAACTAAAAAGAAAAATAAAACTAAAAACTAATAAAAAACTAAAAAATCTAAAAATCAAAATAAACTAAAAAAGAAAAAAAAGAAAAAAGGAAAAAAATAAAGGAGAAAAACAAAACTAAAAAACGAATGTATATACAGACCGGGACAACGGGATACAAATGACGACCGGGACACAGGGAATATAAATGACCATACATAAGCCATAATGATCAGGACATAAGTAAAAAATATAAATGACGACCGGGACACAGGGACACAACTACAACGGGGACGCCGGGGGGCACAGGGGGATATAAATGACGACCGGGACACCGGGACAGGGAATGGTCGATTAGCAATCACCATCAACAAAGCTCAAGGGCAATCATTAGAATCATGAGGTATAGATCTGAATACGGATTGTTTTCCCATGGACCATTATATGTTGCATTTTCAAGAGTCGGTAAACCTGACAATCTATTTATATGCACAGACAATGGGACAGCAAAGAATGTTGTATATTCGCAAGTTTTACGTAGTTAAAAACATATATATAATATATCTATCTATATTCACAGGTGGGACATAGGGACACAACTACAATGGCGCGTAAATAATATGGCGCGTAACGACTTACGCGCGCGGGGGGGCTTGGGGGGGGCGCGAAGCGCCCCCACCAACCAGGTATGACGACACTCAAAGAGAAAGCGACCGGGACAAAAGGAATGTTCGATTAGCAATCAACAAAGCACCGGGACACAGGGAGTATAAATGACGACCAGGACATAAGTAAAAAAAAAACTAAAAAAACTAAAAAGAAGGTAAAAACTACAAAAAAACTAAAAAGAAAAAAAAACTAAAAACTAATAAAAAAACTAAAAAATCTAAAAATCTAAATAAACTAAAAAAGAAAAAAAATAAAAAAGGAAAAAAATAAAGGAGAAAAACAAAACTAAAAAACGAATTTATATACAGACCGGGACACCGGGATACAAATGACGACCGGGACACAGGGAATATAAATGACCATACATAAGCCATAATGACCAGGACATAAGTATAAAATATAAATGACGACCGGGACACAGGGACACAACTACAACGGGGACGCCGGGGGGCACAGGGGGATATAAATGACGACCGGGACACCGGGACAGGGAATGTTCGATTAGCAATCACCATCAACAAAGCTCAAGGGTAATCATTAGAATCATGAGGTATAGATCTGAATACGGATTGTTTTCCCATGGACCATTATATGTTGCATGTTCAAGAGTCGGTAAACCTGACAATCTATTTATATGCACAGACAATGGGACAGCAAAGAATGTTGTATATTCGCAAGTTTTACGTAGTTAAAAACATATATATAATATATCTATCTATATTCACAGGTGGGACATAGGGACACAACTACAATGGCGCGTAACTAATATGGCGCGTAACGACTTACGCGCGCGGGGGGGCTTGGGGGGGGCGCGAAGCGCCCCCACCAACTAGGTGTTGGGGTGGCGCGAAGCGCCACCCCAACAGCTAGTATATATATATATATATTATGTTTTTAACTACGTAAAACATGCGAATATACAACATTCTTCGCTGTCCCATTGTCTGTGCATATAAATGGATTGTCAGGTTTACTGACTCTTGAACATGCAACATATAATTGTCCATGGGAAAAACAATCCGTATTCAGATCTATACCTCATTATTCTTATGATGTGTCCCTGTGTCCCGGTCGTCATTTATATTCCCTGTGTCCCGGTCGTCATTTGTGTCCTGGTATCCCAGTTTGCAATTTCTCTTTGAGTGTCCCGGTCGTCATTTATAATCCCTGTGTCCCGGTTTGTAATTTCTATTCGAACAATCCCTGTGTCCCGGTCGTCATTTATATATATTTCGCCTGTGCCCCCGGCGTCCTCGTTGTACTTGCGTCCCTATGTCCCGGTCGTCATTTATATTCCCTGTGTCCCGGTCGTGATTTGTGTCCGGGTGTCCCAGTCTGTAATTTCTATTTGAGGTTCCCGGTCGTCATTTATATTCCCTGTGTCCCGGTGTCCCGGTATGTAATTTCATCAGTCGACAAACAACTTCATGACGCATACAGCTCAATCCTTATAATGACGTCAGTCGACAAACATGACGTCAGTCGACACACACACACACACAGACAACTTATTTTTATATATATACTAGCTGTTGGGGTGGCGCTTCGCGCCACCCCAACACCTAGTTGGTGGGGCGCTTCGCGCCCCCCAAGCACCCCTATAAAATACCATTTTATGCAAGCTGTTTGATTTGATTTTGTTGATGAATTAAGCAAAACTGCTACCTGACTTCAAACCAGTTTGGGCTCCAACATGGTACTAGTTATTTGTATGCTTTTACAGCTGCACCCCTATAAAATACCATTTTATGCAAGCTGTTTGATTTGATTTTGTTGATGAATTAAGCAAAACTGCTACCTGACTTCAAACCAGTTTGGGCTCCAACATGGTACTAGTTATTTGTATGCTTTTACAGCTGGCAGAGGATAGAGGTGCAGACAGAATTGATGAAACTTGGTATTGGTAGGATACGATGTTCGTTAATGCATGCTGCAATGCTACTTTCTGCGACCAAAAAAGGAGTATATTGCTCTACTGTTGTTGCATTACGTGAAATTTATACTGATTTGAAAGTCTGGTTGAATCTACCCTTAGACAAATTCCCTCCAGCTCGTCCATGTGAAGAGTTTTCTCATGCAAAAAAAGGTTGCAGACAAGGAGCCGTCCCATCGCCTGTAGGCTGCAGGTTTTGACAATTATGTGCTTGACGTATAATTATTATTCTATGGCGTCAATTTGTTCTTGGTCTGCTACGCAGATGGCATTCTGAATGTCTGATGTGCTCTGAAATTGATTTCAGATGTTTTCAATCCCTTCGCCAGAGAATAAGCTTAGATTAGGCTCGAATTCAAGCATTAAAATTTTGAGACTTTATTTACTATTGAAAAGTAGCTCCTCTGAATCTTTGAAAACCTCTTAGTTGCACGTCAATCAAACAATCTGATTTTATAACCTATGGACTTTCGATTGGCTCTTCTCTCAAGTACACGTGTCAACTTCTTAATTTCACAGATGCAGAACCAAATATGCACCCCTTGTGCCACTTTTATCAAGACCAAACTCCGGATGAGTAGAATCACTCCTGCCACACTACAATGTAATTGCAACACATCATATTCTCTACTGGTCACCATTTTGGAAAATGCTAATACATTCAGTCAAAAATAAGATTGTGCGCATCGTCTTTCGATATGCAAAAAATCTGGTTAGACTCTCAGCTTAGAATGGCTATTTGAAGATATCGAGGAATACAGGATTACGGACACAATGGAAGCCGTAGAACACCAGATGAAATGGTTCAACCAGAAAAGTCAGTCACACCATTTGCCGGTGGTACTTACCCAGTAGTTCCCTTCTGTTGTTTTTTCTCTTCTTTAATTTAGTCATTTTTATTCTGTAGTTTCTTGTATTGTTAATATTTTTAGGGCGTTTTGTTTTTCTTTTATTTATGTTTTTGTTCTCCGTCTGTGTTTTAATTGTTAAGCTTAAGGTTTCTACAATAAATTCATTCGTTCGTTTATATGCATTGTCTATATATATAAAAATAAGTTGTCTGTCTGTGTGTCTGTCTGTCAGGTGACGTCATGTTTCTGTGTCGACTGACGTCATGAAGTTAGTTGTCGTCATTTTTGCTATGACGGTGACGTCATTAAAGATATTTAAGACATATATGTTCACGTAGAAATCTATTAATGTTTAAGTTTAAAATGACTGATGAACTTACAATGGCAAAAGCCGATGAAGATGCTCAAAGAGTCTATGCCAAAAAACTTGCTGCTGATAGAGAAAGTCAGAAAAGAAAGCGTGCCGAGGAATCAAAAGAACAGCAAGGAAGCAGGCTTGAGGCTAAAGAACGCAAAACCGCGCATTTAGATGAAGATCCACCTGAACAGCGAGAGTCAAAACATATCAAAACTGAAAATGATAGCGGAGATGATTGGGTTTGGGATTTTGACTTGGATAAGGTCATCAATGCCTACCAGATTTTAGTTAAAAAAACAAAGGTTCGGCGATATGTATTTCATAGTGAAGCTGAAAAATAAAGAAGAAAAAGAAAACTGAAAAAAGAAAAAATGTAAAAAACTAAAAAATACTAAAAAGAAAAAACACTCAAAGAGAAATTACAGACCGAGACACAAATGACGACCGGGACAGAGGGAATATAAATAACGACCGGGACACTCAAAGAGAAATTACAGACTGGGATACCGGGACACAAATGACGACCGGGACACAGGGAATATAAATGACGACCAGGACACAGGTATTTAAGAATATCGTTCAAATACAAATTTTTAATTGTAAGAAGTCCGTTGAAAGAGAAATTTCTAATTGTAAAATGACTGAAGAACCTACAATGGCAACGGTACCACCATCGAAGTAGATAACCAGTGGGTTGTTCCATATTCCCCATTATTATCAAAAACATTTAATGCACACATAAACGTTGAATACTGTAACTCCGTAAAGGCAATCAAATACATATGTAAATTCGTCAACAAAGGCAGTGACATGGCAGTTTTTGGCTTGCAGCCCGAAATCAAAGATTTCGACGAAATCGTACAATATCAGGCTGGAAGATACATAAGCAGTAATGAAGCTGTTTGGCGAATTCTTTCATTTCCGATACATGAACGTAGTCCAGCTGTTGTTCACTTAGCGGTACATTTACAGAATGGTCAACGTGTTTATTTCTCGGAAACCAACGTGCAACAAAGAGCCCTGAATCCACCGGATACAAAATTAACAGCTTTCTTTTCGCTTTGCAAAAATGATTCTTTTGCAAAAAAACTGCTGTATACTGAAGTGCCTTCGTATTACACGTGGAATACTAAAAATAAAGTATTTGAACGTCGAAAACAGGGTAAGTCAGTCGACGGCCAACATACCATCTTCAAAGATACCACGATAGGAAGACTCTACACCGTTCACCCCAATCAACATGAATGCTTCTTTCTACGCCTGCTTTTGGTGAATGTACCCGGTCCGACATCCTTTGAGTATTTGAGAACTGTAAACGGTACTATACATGACACTTACCGCAGTGCATTCCAAGCTCTGAATTTATTGGAGAATGACCAACACTGGGATAACTGCATCAATGACGCGTGCGAAACGTCAACCCCAAGTCAAATTCGTGCATTGTTTGGCATCATTTTAACAACTTGCTCTCCATCAGCTCCTACAGAGTTATGGGAAAAATATAAGTCAAAAATGTCCGAAGATATACTCCATCGAAAACAGTTAGAGACGTCAGATATGACTTTTGATTTTACATCAGAAATTTATAACTACACTTTAGTTATTATAGAAGATTTGTGCGTACGTATGGCAAACAAACCACTTCAGGATTTGGGAATGCCTTCACCTAACCGTATCGCTGCTGTTTCGACATGTGTAGAATTGGATCGTGAACAAAGTTACAGTACGAGTGATCTATTGTCGTATGTACAAAATAACATTTCCAAGTTAACGTCGGAACAAAAAGACATTTATGATACGATAGACTCAATTTCAGGACGTATACAACTACCTGCTGATTTCTGTAATTTAGTGACGTCCAAAAATGAATTGATTGAAAAAGTATTTCCGAATATTCTAAAAAATTATAAAAATAATAAATGGCTAAGTGAAAGAGCGATTCTCGCACCCAAAAATATAGACGTCCACGAAATCAACAATATTGTTTTGACCAAGATTCGAGACCAGGCAGTCCTTTACAAGTCGGTCGACACAGTTTTGGAACCAAATGAAGCGGTTAATTATCCATCTGAATTTTTAAATTCCATAGATCTTTCAGGGTTTCCACCACACGTGCTACAACTAAAAATAGGCGTACCAATAATACTTTTAAGAAATATCAACCCACCAAAGCTTTGCAATGGCACGCGACTTGCCGTAAAAAAAACAATGGAAAACCTAATAGAGGCCACAGTCTTGACAGGGCCTTTTGAGGGTGAGGCTGTTCTTATTCCTCGCATTCCCATGATTCCAACGGATCTGCCTTTTCAATTTAAAAGATTGCAATTCCCAATTCGATTAGCATTTGCAATCACCATTAACAAAGCTCAAGGTCAATCATTAGAAAAATGTGGTATAGATCTTAATACTGATTGTTTTTCCCATGGACAATTGTACGTTGCATGTTCGAGGGTCGGTAAACCTGACAATCTATTTATATGCAGCGACAATTGGACAGCGAAGAATGTTGTATATTCGCAAGTTTTACGCAGTTAATTTGTATTGTATCTATCTATCTATCTATCTATATAAAAACGAGTTGTGTGTATGCATGTTTGTTTGTTTGTAAAAAGAGCGTTTGCATATGACGTCATTATTAGTACATACGGCTTTGTATATGCACAGACAATGGGAAAGCCAAGAATGTTGTATATTCGCAATTTTTACGTAGTTTAACTCCTGCAGACGAAATGAATGCTTGCCTGAAAAATTCTAATTTATGGGCACACGTAAAAATATTAAAATTAACTACAAATATGCGTGTCCGATTGCAAAACGATGACTCTGGTCAAACATTTTCAGATCAATTGCTGGCAATTGGAAACGGAAAGCTCCCAGTAGTGGGAAAGCCAAAAATGTTGTATATTCGCAATTTTTACGTAGTTTGAAACACATATATAAATCTATCTATATTCACAGGTGGGACACAGGGACACAACTACAATGGCGCGTAACTAATATGGCGCGTAACGACTTACGCGCGCGGGGGGCTTGGGGGGGGCGCGAAGCGCCCCACCAACTAGGTGTTGGGGTGGCGCAAAGCGCCACCCCAACAGCTAGTTATTAAATATAAATAGTGCACTCTTATCCACGTTACAGAGACTCTATTGACTAGTGTAATGCAGAATGGCTAAAACGGTTAATGTGTAGTTTGTAAGCTATTTGTTTTTCACATTGACTGGGAGAAAGAGTGTGGTTCAGGCCAGAATTTTAATAATCTTGACTCAGCATAATAAGTTAAAACTTTATATCTAACTTAATATATACTCGACAATTTTTAGGCATATTCAGTGCTTAGTTACTTGCTATACAATATCAATTCGACTCTCAGTATGAGTAGTATACATATGCGTATCAGGATGCATATGTCCGAAGAAAGGATTATTGAAATCGTTTTTATGGCACTTGGTATTAACCAAGTGACATATAGCAGTCGCCAATTCTGTCGGTCTGTCTGTCTGTCTGTCGGTCTGTCTGTCGGTCCCGGTTTTGCTACTTTAGGCACTTCCAGGTAAGCTAGGACGATGAAATTTGGCAAGCGTATCAGGGACCGGACCAGATTAAATTAGAAACAGTCGTTTTTCCGATTTGACCATCTGGGGGGGGGGGGAGTGGGGGCCCGGTTAATTCGCAATAAATAGAAAAAATGAAGTATTTTTAACTTATCAGCGGGTGATTGGATCTTAATGAAATTTGATGTTTGGAATGATATTGTGTCTCAGAGCTCTTATTTTAAATCCCGACCGGATCTGATGACATTGGGGGGAGTTGGAGGGGGGAAACCTAAAGTCCCGGTTTTGCTACTTTAGGCACTTCCAGGTAAGCTAGGACGATGAAATTTGGCAAGCGTATCAGGGACCGGACCAGATTAAATTAGAAATAGTCGTTTTCCCGATTTGACCATCTGGGGGGGGGGTTAATTTGGAAAAAATAGAAAAAATGAAGTATTTTTAACTTATGAGCGGGTGATTGGATCTTAATGAAATTTGATGTTTGGAATGATATTGTGTCTCAGAGCTCTTATTTTAAATCCCGACTGGGTCTGATGACATTGGGGGGGGGGGGTTGGAGGGGGGAACCTAAAATCTTGGAAAACACTTAGAGTGGAGGGATCGGGATGAAACTTGATGGGAAAAATAAGCGCAAGTCCCAGATACATGATTGACATAATCGGAACTGATTTGCTCTCTTTGGGGTAGTTGGGGGGGGGGGGGGGTAATTCTTAAAAATTAGAAAAATGAGGTATTTTCAACTTACGAACGGGTGATCGGATCTCAATGAAATTTGATGTTTAGAAGGATATCGTGTCTTAGAGCTCTTATTTTAAATCCCGACCGGATCTGGTGATGGGGGCGGGGAGTTGGGAGGGGGAAACCTAAAACTTGGAAAACACTTAGAGTGGAGGAATCGGGAATATCGGGATGAAACATGGTGGGAAAAATAAACACAAGTCCTAGATAGATGATTGACATAAACGGAACGGATCCGCTCTCTTTTGGGTAGTTGGGGGGGTATTTCTGAAAAATAAAAAATAATGAGGTATTTTTAACTTACGAACGGGTGATCGGATCTCAATGAAATTTGATATTTAGAAGGATATCGTGGCTCAAAGCTCTTATTTGAAACCCGACCGGATCTGGTGACATTTGGGGGGGGGAGTTGGGAGGGAGAAACCTAAAAATTGGAAAACACTTAGAGTGGAGGGATCGGAATGAAACTTGGTGAAAAAAAAACACGAGTCCTAGATACATGATTGACATAACCAGAACGGATCCGCTCTCTTTGGGGTAGTTGGGGGGGGGGGGTTAATTCTAAAAAATTAGAAAAAATGAGGTATTTTTAACTTACGAACGGGTGATTGGATCTCCATGAAATTTGATTTTTAGAAGGATATCGTGTCTCAAAGCTCTTATTTTAAAAGCTGACCGGATCTGGTGACATTGGGGGAAGTTTGGGGTGGGGAAACCTAAAATGATGGGAAACGCATAGATTGGAGGGATTGGGATGAAACTTGGTTGGAAAAATAAGCAGAAGTCTTGCATACGTGATTTACATAATTGGAACGGATCCGCTCAATTGCGGGGGTGGGGGGGGGGGGGTAATTCTGAAAAATAAGAAAAATGACGTATTTTTAACTTACGAAGGAGTGATCGTATCTTCATGAAACTTCATGTTTAGAAGGACCTCGTAACTCCGATATCTTATTTTAAATCTCAACCGGATCAAGCGTAATTGGGGGGGGGGCAGTTTGGGGGACCGGAAATCTTAGAAAATACTTAAAGCGGTGAGATCAGGATGAAACTGGATGGGAAGAATAGAAACCTGTCTAAGATGCGTGACTGACATAACTGGACCGGATCTGCTCTCTTTGGTGGAATTTGGGGGGGGGGGTAATTTTGAAAATTGAGGTATTTGTAACTTACGAAAGGGTGACCAGGTCTTAATGAAATTTTATATTTAGAAGGATCTTGTGCTTTAAAGTTCTAATTTCAAATTCCGACCAGATCTTGTGACATTCGGGGGAGTTGGAGCGGGGAACCGGAATTCTTGGAAAACATGAAAATTGAAGTATTTATATCTTACGAATAGATGATCGGATCGTAGTGAAATTTGATTTTTAGAAGGAATTTATGTCTCAGAGCTCTTATTTCAAATCCCGACCAGATCTTTTGACATTGTGGGGATTTGGAGGGGGAAATCTTGGAAAAACACTTGGAGTGTAGGAATCGGGATGAAGCTTGGTGGATAGAATAAACAAATGTCCTTGATACGTGATTGACAGAATCGTACTGGATTCGCTCTCTTTGGGGGAGTTGGGGGAGGGGTTCAGTGATTTGGCGAGTTCGGTGCTTCTGGACGTGCTAGGGCGATGGAAATTGGTAGGCGTGTCAGGGAGCTGCACAATTTGACTTGATAAAGTCGTTTTCCCAGATTCGACCATCTGGGAGAACCAGAGCTCTTATTTTAAATCTTGACCGGCATTAAGCCTTTTATTTTCCTTTTTAAATCAATCTATTGATTCATAGAATTTTGTTAGAGCTCATAACATATGATCTCTTGGCTCTTAGCTGTTCTCGCCTCGTCACAAGTGCCATATGAGCTCTTAGCTCTTGTTGTTCCTTTATTTGTGTCAATCGTAACATGTGCCATGATTTGGTTGAAAGAAAAAAAACTTGTGTTAATAAATGAGGAAGAAAGGACTGAAAATGGTATTCTTGTTTATTTTCAAAACTTGAAGAGGGTCAAAATCGTACCGCAAACTGTTGATCGCAGGAATGAACTGTGTAATGAATTTGACTAGAAATTTGTGTATTCTGAATTCAAATCAAGGGAAGGGTAATTCGTCCCTAACATTGGTCTCTGGACTACGTTCTTGGGAAATTTGGGCCCAAACCTTTGGGTTTTTGAGCCCCTTTTGAAAATCGCTTGACACTCAATTGAAAACTAGGGTATGTATGCATAGTATGTATAGAATAAGTGTCTACCATATTCAAGGGGTGAGGAGTCCTAGTTCATGCGAGTAACATTTGATCCTATATTTTTTTTTCAGCTCCGAAGTTCCATTTTATATGTCCACGCCTACTCCTCTACTCTGCGTTGAATGGTGGCGGATATGCCTTGATGAAGCTCAAATGATTGAAGGAAGAGCAACAAGGGCTGCTGAAATGGCCTCTAAATTTATTTGCATCAACAGATGGTGCGTTACTGGTACTCCAATACAAAAATCTATTAAGGGTAAGGAAGCTCATCTTTTTTCATTGGAAGATTCGTATTTGCGTCATCGATTTCTTGATAATTGGTCGATTGGGCAACTGTCGTTTTTCCGTATGAATCAGTTTAAAGTCTTTCAAAGGACTAGCTATGGCTTTATTTGGATTGAAGGACATTTCACAGGGAAAATAGTACTTAAACGGAGTTTTTTATTATAAATATTTTTGCCTACATAAGTAAGAAAGTATACCGAAAAACAAATTCGTAATTCATAACATCATCAATAATAAATAATGATGGAGTTGAATTAACATCGTCTTAAAGGTTTAATCACCTATGGTATACGTGTCAAATCGCATTTACTTATTTATTGGCACAGCATCAGACAGTTGTCGCCACAGTTTACGTAAATAAAACGTCAAACAGTTGGAAAAAAATACCAATCGCCAAAAAAGGAGGGAGGCAGAAAGAAGCAGAGAAAAGGGAAAAGGAACCAAAGTAAGAGGGACAGCAAGGGAGAACAAATTAAAATAAAACTGGAATCAAGATATTTTGTTATTCTGTCAAAGGTGCAAAATGAACGACATCTTCAAACCGTTTCAGGTAAGCTATTCCACAAAATACAATGTTCACTTCAGGGGTTAACTCTTTTCTTGCCGGTGGAGTGAAAGACATTTAAGTATTACTTGATTTACGGCATGTGGATGGTTGGATAGCATAGGCTCATTCTAAAACTAGTATCAAATTAGATGCTGAACGATTAGCACCCACTGTGAGTTTTCTTGCCATGTGAAACACCTTTGGAAAGGGTTTTAGGAAAGAGGAAAAAGTTGTCATCAATATAATTGATCTACAAGATATATAAAACATAACTGAAGGATAACAAAATGAAGCAGCATGTTGCGTTTCAGGATTTAGAATAGCAAAATATCTCAAATCAGATTCATTTCATCGAAATAATTTCTATCAAATCAGTTTTCTAATTGTTCAGCTTTGGTAACCTTCTTTTTTTTAGATCTTTGGGGCTTGTTCTCATTCCTTGGCATTGAAGATGTTGCCTCTGCTTATTTCAACAATTGTACTAATTATTCTTTAAAAGTAGAAAGCGACAAATTAGCCACCATATTAGCTCCAGTTCTTTGGAGAACTCTGAAGAAAGACGTCCTAGATCAAGTACACCTTCCGCCACAAAAGGAGGTTAGTCATTTTTTGTACATTAAATAAAATAAAAATCTACGAAAAGTTAGAACAAATGTAAAACCTAATACGAGTATATCAGATGTAAAACATAATACGAACTGGAATTATTTTGAACGGAAAAAAGTAAATCTAAAACTAATAGGAATTTCTCCATACATGGTGGTATTGCGGCCTCTCAAGTCCCTAAAATACAAGAGCGGTGGTTGCACTTCACCAAAATTGATCGATTAGTGTAAATCTTCTTAAACAGTGCAGGGAGATCTTTTAAAATATTAAATTAAATAAATGTTCGCAAAAGCGTAATGTCAAGGAATTTTTACCACATATATGTGGTTTTATATATGCTCAAGCCTTCTCCCCCCCCCCCCCCCCGAAAGGCAAAATGTTATTTGGGCTTTACCAAACACTCTTTCAATAGCTTATGTTGAAAGTTTAGTTCCGTCAACCGATTTTCTAAACATTTGAAAGGAATAGATTTAAAAGTAAGAAAACATGATGACAGTTTGTGCATGTTTGACTCATAAAACTAAATTAATTGTTACAATTATACTCATATCGAAAAAAAATGTCCTGTAAGGAATATTTATGCTTAAGCCCCTCGACTAAGATGGATCCTAAATCTTTGTATGACTCTGATTTTAATAAGGAGTAGCTTCTCGACCATTGTGCATCTTCATGTATTTTGATTTGAATATTTATATTGCGACATCTTTCATTTCTAATCAGTGAGCTCAAGACCCTTGTAAACTAATTTTGGTGGAAACCAAATACTAATTCTCGAAATATGTAATACTTATGATTGACATTTGATTATTAAGGATCATTTCGTAATATTATGTTAAGAGTCAAAAATCGAAAGACGTAACATATGTCCACATCTGCAAAGTTAGGAGGTTGGCGTTAGGAAGTGGCCTCCTAAATTATGTAGTTCATGCGCTTTGGTTTTGACATCTGTTTTTCAGTATTGGCCTCAGGTTTGTAGTTAGCGAGAGCATAATTGTGATCAGCGAGCCGGAAGAGCCACGGCAAGTCTGTATGTCTGAGGAAGGAGGGATACGGGGCTGTGGGCTATTTCAGTTGTATAACATTCCATTATTTTAGTAAAAATAAAATCTTTACATTTTGTGTTTCGTTGCAACTTTTAGTGTTTTTTAATAAATGCATGTTTAGGTCACTTATAAAAAGAGTTCCGTTTTGGTTTCTTTAAACAAAACCAAGTCGTTGTTTTCTTACAAACACTTTTTTTTTGTTTGGATGCATTATTTGAATAAAACTTTTAATGTTTCCTAGAAACCAAAATATGTTTATACTGAAGATGCGGTATGCAGTAATTTCACTACGAGATACGAATGAAATTATAACCCTATTTTCAGCAAAAACAAGATTGTATTTTACGAAAAAGATGTAATTACTCCATAGATATAAATCAAGAAACGGTGTTGGCAGCGTCGAGGGGTTGTGGTGGTACAAGACTCACTGACCCTTTTTGTGCCTTCAATTAAACTTACAGTTATAAGGAGATCCGACCATCAGAATGCAAACAGTATTTCGATTGACAGTATTGGGCTGAGGTTAGAGGCTGTGAAGCTGCCAAGCCAATGGGCTGTTTACTATAGCATGGTAGATAAAAGTTAGGAATTGTAAATTTGAAATTTATTTTGTGGTGATTGATCTCCTGAAATTGTAGCCTCTGCTACCCTCTGATATTTCTGTAACTTGGACATAGCTTGTTTTTGCACCAAGGTTAAAACTCTGCACCAAGCATTTAACTTTTTAACCTTTCCCGGCTGATTAAAGTCTAGCTTGGACTAAGCTTGTTTTTTGCACTCCATTGCCGACAGTTTGATGCTTGGAACTGGCTCATTTTTACACTTAGTTAGGACATACCTTGTTTTTTTCCTACTAAGGCAGTCGTTTGACTTTGGCTTGTGTTTACTGTGATTCACGACCTAACTCGTTTTTCACCTAGTCACCAAAAATATGCAGATTTGAGCTCAATTTTGAGCTAAGATGATGCTTATACATTTTGAGCCGATTCAGACAGTGGCTAGGGCTTAACATGTTTTTGCGCCAAGATTGAAAAAGTTGGTGGTTATGCTAAGAAGTTGGCTGTTTGAAAGAGGGGGTGGGGCAATTTGCACCTCCAGTCATACACATTTAAATTCTTTGCAATTATATAGTTCTAGCTAGGTGCGATCAGCCTGAATAGATACCAGATTCTATGTAAAAAGTATTATAATATGTGAGCAGGTAAACAGCCACCAGACATATAACAAGAGTTGTTGCAGTCAATGGTGGTAATAGCTAAGCAGACATGAATAAACCGTTTTGACTACACCAAACACCTTACTTTAACTTTACTGATGTCATGGAAGATAAAGCGCAATGAGATTGCAAAAAAACACGCTCTGTGTGATCTATTATAACTAACTCGTCTATGGCTCTTCCTTACTTGCTTTACTACTAAAACCGTATCTGTGAACAATAATTTACCATTTGCATTATTTGGGGGCCTATCCCATGAGGCTGCGCGAGTCAAACTTGGCCTAGAGGCAAGTTTTTTTTTGTAATTTTGAGTAATAATAGCTGTATTAAATTTTAACCCGATCTCATGGTGAGCTGTGGGATGACTAGGGGTGAAAAAGGTACTATAGGGCATCGATATTTCTTTTCGATGCTTAACTTTTCCATTTACTTTGGGCACTTAAAAATGACACTAGAGCTTTAATTTTGGATCCAATTAGCCCCCCATCCAATATCCTACGACTACTCATTCTGTACGAATTGGACTTAGGAAAACATATAGAAAACAAAAATAATGCATGGGAAACAAATCCCTTTTTCTTAAGTCAACGACACCGTGTTTATGCTAATTGTTCTGGGCATGCAAAACGATTTTTCAATGGATATTTGTATAAACGAAGCCTACCGTTTGGACGTTGGCTGTGGAAAATATTCATGGGTAAGTTTTGTTCCTGTATCACATTCTAACGTGCTAGGCATAAAGGCAAAGAAATTATTGGCTTTGGATTGAAACTAAGGTATAGCAAATCTATTTTCAATACAATTGTTTCTTAATCCATAATGCACAAGATTATCATATTTGGACAGGAGGGTCAAATCCTCAGTTTTTGTTCCTGACTTGACTCACTTCGAACTCTTCAATTATTCAGATTTGAAATGCTGATTTTATGTGTAACATATAAAAGCACTTAAACACTAGCTCATCGAGGCGTAATTACAGGTTGTTCATTGGCTCAGGTTTTCTCCTGTTGAAGAACATTTTTATGAGTTGCAACATAGTCAATGCTCCTCTGCAGCAATTACTAAATTTGAGTTGTTTGATCAAATGGATAGGATGTTAAGCAGTATTGATAGGCACACTCTTAATAAGGTAAGCATACTCTTTTTTATGTTCTCATCAAATATATTTCTATTTTTGCCCACATTAATTCCGTCTTAAATGATGTTGGAAATCCGTTGCCTTTCCGTAATATCAGATGAAATGATTTTAAGATGCGGCGAAATGCTAGAGACTGTGAAGCAAACTCCCAAGACAAAATAGATGCTCCATCAACATTGCCTTTAGTGCCTTTAGTCCAGCAAATATTAGAATTTGTAATTAACTAATATTTGATAAATTTAAGTTTGAAATCTGGTCCTGAAATTGTTTTTTTAATCATTTAGATATTTTGTTCACTCATTGTTGCTTCCATGTAAAGTGCTTAGGAGACTTAATAAAATCGTGATTTGATCGTGTTCATTCTAAAAACACAAACACATTTGTTGTCTGATAAGAACTAGTGGTTTCGTTAGGAAATGTTCATCCAGAAGAAAATTTGTTGTGCCAAGTATCAGTTTTACGGAAGCTTTCCGTATCAAGTATCAGTTTGACTGGAAAGCGTCAATTGTCTTATTTCGAACAATCCTTTTAAACTGACAATAATCACTGAGTGAAGGTCTTTCCCCCTGGTATACAGATTATTTTCGTAATTTTTCAGCAGCAATACGTATCATTTAATGCGAAGCAAATAAAAATCCGTGACTTTCTTCACAGCTATCAAACTAGAATGTCTATCTGTAAATAATTGGTACCAACTGATTTTTCAACAGACAAATTGCTCCTCCTAGTTATGCTCGACGCTTTTAACCTTCAGGGGTCTGTAATTTCAGTCAGAAGACTATAAATGGAAAACTAAGGGTTGCAAGGAAGGAACGAATCTCGACCTATCTAAATCTTTTTTTGCACGGCGGAAAAAGTTAGTATGACAATTTTTAGACACAAATATAATACCGTTGTTTTCTGAAATGGGGTAAAATTATGAAATGAATAAAGGAGAAAAGTGGTATTATGGAACATTAATATTAGACATAAATGTAAATATTACGTTTTTTACAGAAATTCTTTTGATTTCTTATATATATTAAAGTACGGAGAGCCTTCAAAAAAGAGCGAAAGAGAAAACAGATTTTAAATCTCGGGCTTTTATTGTTGTTTGAAATAGTATTGGTTATCTTTCGCTCTGCGCCATTTGGCATGCGAGTTTTTGTTGTTGCGATGATTCTGTTTATGAGGGGGAGGGGGGGCTATTTAGCATAAAATGATTTAAAATGTCAGCTTGCATATAGATAAAGGTTAACCCTTGAGGCATATACGTAACAACCTTGTCCCATCTGTGTATCAACATTTTCCTGGCCTTGTCTTGTTTCTGCTCTGGCAATCTGCACTGATAAGAAAATGCTCATTCACATACTTTCATACAAGGAACATGGGGAATCGTTCTCATGATTTATCTAAAGATGTCCCCCCCCAAGAAAAAATAAGAAATTATTAGTTCTGTACTTTGAATCCCCCCCCCCGCCTCCAGAAAAAAGCTTTTAGCTCAATTCCTGTACAATTGTAAGTATAAATATATGCAAAAACACACGTGTATGCGCACCCAATCCCCATTGTGATAGGTACCACCAACCCCGCTCCCTTTTCAAATTTCTTTGGTGACATAAAATAAAAGTAAAAGTGACGTAATTTTTTGGTGTCATGGAATGACAAAGGGGAGTTAAAGCTTCAAGTCTTCATTCTGGGGTAGTTTTTTCCTGATCACGGTATGTTTAAAAAAAGTAAGTAATTCAATAAAAAATAACTTATAAATAACCAGGCAAATAAACCTTTTTCTGAAAAGCAGTTAAAAAAGGCTCTGGCGTTTAATTGTATTTTATTTCATTCCAGCTTTTGTTACCTCTATTGCGGCTAAGACAAGCCTGTTGTCATCCGCAAATGGTTCGTGGACAGTTCATAAGTTTGAACAAAAGTATTATGACAATGGAGCAATTGCTTGAACAAATGCTGAAGAAAACAGCTTTAGAATGTGAAGATGTGCAACGAGCTCTTATTTCTTCGTTGAATGGACTTGCTGGAATTGACATTATTAATGAACGTTGGGAAGAGGCTGCTGAAAAGTACAGGGAGGTTTTCAGAATTGAAGTTGAAATGAGGGATAGAATAAAAATGGACACCCTTCAGGTATTTTAATGTAAAATATATACAAAAGGATGTAGTTACAAGTATAATGTGAAGATGAGTCGTATCATAGTACATTCATTCTGATTTCTTCGATTTTTAAGCCACTTCGATAAATGCATATTCTGTGTTCCTCGTTTTTGCTAGATTAGCAATCAATCTAGAGAGCTATTATTCACGTCGCAGGTGTAGTTTTGTGAACATCTAACACTGGAGTGATGTATTTACATTGATCATTGAGACTTCTTGATGAAAATTATTTTTCTCAACGGAAATTTAGTGACGTTAAAAGTAAACGAGTCAAAATAATACTGGAAAGGGTCTTTAAGCTAAGGTTTGACAAGTGCTTTCTTGGAAGTATGTTAGAATGTAACAAATATAGCCATTTGGTATTCGCAATTCGGTAATCCTCGCAATGAAGGTAGATAAGGGGTTAATCCCCCTCTATGGATATTTATCTACAGCAGTGTTTCCCAACCTTTTTTGCCTCGCGAATCAATAGAAAGATCCTGAAAAAATTGCCGAATCCCTTATGTAGTGGTTGATGACAGGTAGAAAAAAAACCCAATAAAATTTGATAAAATATATAGTTTTCATATTGCAGAATAATTGACTATATTAATCGTGAAAATTTAAACAAAAAATTGATAAGACTAATGTGACGGCTATAAAAATTGAAAACAAGATAAATTTAACAAACTGGTTCTTTATGTTTTACATTTAGAAACTCTTAATGGGATACATGTGGCTGTTTGATAGAACAGAGAAATTCCAAGTTAGGCTCAATATCAGACAATTTGAGTCTTATATTAGCTTCTGTATTTAGCATGTTTTTGCGTTTATATTTCTGATAAATATATGTTGAAAACCCTTTCACGCATAGATATGTTGTGCAAAATAGTAATAGAACTTCTATGGCTTCTCTTGATAGAACAGGATATTCATTTTGTATACTCTGCCAGAAGTCAATTAAAGACTGATTTTTTCTTTTTTCAGTATATTTAGAGAGGTTTCTGAATTCACATTTCCTTGAAATGGATATGCATTGTTTGAAATGAATTTATTGCATATGATGGGAAAATAGTCATTAAAAGTTATTCGATGATAGTTCAGATGTTCACATATACCCCTTTAATGTTTTCGTCAAGTTTAATTGAATTTTCTGATAAAAAAAAGTGTTGACAGAATTCAAACATTCATACTCATTCGTCTACAGACATTAATCCGAAAATAAATATTTTTCAGCATAACCTTAATTCTATCATGTACGCTGAAAATGGTGACACTCTCGCCTTGTAAAGACATATTTAATTGACCCAGTTTACAAAAAGAATATCAGCTAGATATGCAAGCTTCTGCTGCCAAAGAACATCGGACATACAAGAAGACAAATGAAAAGGATGATCAATAAAAATTGCTTGAACTTTAGACTTCAATTCAAACAAACACGACAAAATTTTACCACGGGAAAGCCATTTAACTCTTGTGTGAAGTAGTAAAGAAACTTGGAAACTTCAAAATAATCCTCACAGAGCGTACGGAATAGAAGGCAATTGTTGCACGCGATTTTACAAAGTTCAAAATTTTCACAGCATCACTTAAAGTAGTGAATAACTCTGCAGGAATACACTTACATACTAAAGTTTTTTCATGAATACAATGATGAGTCCATTGAGTTTTTTCATTGGTCTTCTCCACCCGTGCCACAAAACCTGAAAACTTTCCTGTTATTGAAAACTTTCCTTTTCAAAATGCCAATTGATCGTTTCAAAATTGCTTCTCCAGTAGTGTAGGTTTTCAAAGGTTTTGCAAATAGCACATCTCCTGGAACAATATTCGTAAAATAAATCTAATGTAGACAAGCAAGACTGCAGCATTTGTTATGTCCGTTGATTCGTCAGGTTGAATTGCAAAATAATTCAATTGTAGTCTTTTTAAAAGTTGTTTTTCCGCATAATTTGCCAAGTTATTAATCCTACGCGACACTCTTCTCCCCAAGCATACGTTTGCCGATATCTTTCGCACATGGTCCAATAAAATTTTCTTCTACTGTATGCGCTTTTCGAGATCTTGCAAATCTATAAGTTACTCGAAATGATGCTTCAAGGGCCATTTTACTATCTTTGTTTGAAGTCAAGAAAAAAGAAAGGCTACACCTTTTGATATCTGCTGATTTTCTTTTGAAATATTCAAGAGGTTTATCTTTGTGTGTTGGATGGTTTTTTTTTTCACTACGTCTATGAAGAAGTCATGGTTTTAAACTGCTGTTGGCAAGAATTTCGTTACATATAACACAAAGCAGTTTAGGTTCCGACTCATCCCCAATAGCATGAAAACTCAATTGAAGATAGTTGGTGTCATATTTTTGGTTTTTCCCTTTTCTGTCATCATTTCCTTTGTTTTTCTTCTGGTGAAGCGGTATCTCATAACAGTTGTCAGTAATTTCATTTCGATTATCATGTCTCGTTTATAGACAACCTGGTTTTAAATATTGATCCATAATAGAAAAAAAAGCTATAATGATAATTAAATTAATAATTATGAAATCGTTTACACGTGAATTTGACAGTCACAGTATCACTCACTCAAGCTTTACAAGTGCTAAGCCTATATATGAACGTGAGTTCATACAACACTACAGATACTACCACTTGCTAGTTTATGAGGTGCTGGTGACGAACTGGTTTTATCGTTCACACGTAGCATGATAGGTATTAAGAGCAGAAATATCAGCAGTGTTGAGGGTACATTTTGGATGTTTTTTTTTGCCATTACATTATTATATTCGTGAACCCCCTATGGAAATACTGCGAAGCCCCAGGGGTTTGCGAACCATCGGTTGAGAATCACTGATCTAGAGGACCAGGAGAAGAGACTAAAAAAGTTTGGCTTTCTTATTGTGGTTTTAGATGTTGCAGATACCTTCCCCGTCCCTCCTGGCCACACAACAACCCTTATCCTTAATAGTTGGCTGCTAAACACTACCCTACTTATTAAGGCGGTCTTCTCCCTATTTTGAATATGGAATTTTCTTATGCTAATATTTTTGACTAACTTTAAATTTCATCAGTTTTATATACTTGAAATCAGCATACAAAGCATATTCCTTTAGTATGTATACTATTACCTAAGGTCCTAGCTACTATTGGAAAGAATTGCCCTTTACTTACAGTTCGCTATTATGGAATTTTTGGTATATTATTGTCAATATTTCGTTTCATCGAGTTTCGATTTAGTCTATATGACTTGTCTGTTATTTACTGTTAAAAGACTTTAGAGCTATAGGTTGACTTATGAAAGTACAGTTCGTGTTTCAAAGTTATGATATAATCTTTATTTTAGTTTTATTATATACTGCCGCACTTAATGCACAAAAATGAATTCAACGGTACGATATTAGTGAAATTCTGAGCAATTATGGAATGATGCACTAGAATGATTACAGGAGATAGCTGATCGAATATATTGTTCCACTTACGAAAGAAGTGGTCAATATATTGTCCCAATTAAGTCTCGTATAAGCTTGGCAAGGGAAGTTTTCAACCGGATGAAGATATTGGGATCACAAATCATTATTTTACTTATTGTCGATCTTCATTCTGTTTTAGAAACGTTTTGTTGATCCGGACACATGCAGCTAAAACATAGTCTACGATAGACTATAGAAAAAAAAGGGTGTCTGGCTCTAGTTTGTCAAGGTACATATTTTTGGAGAATCCAAACTAAGCATTAGATACTCCCCCTCCTCTCATCTACCAGTAATTTGAGTGGGAAGATTTATTTGAATCAACAGGGTGTTTTGAGGACATGAAACTTCTAATTGATTCACATGGTACGTTTAGAGGCTGTGGAAGATTTAAGGGATAAGATCTACTATAATAAGCGTATTTTACATAGGTGTCGTTGATGAATTCATGAAAATTATCATTGCTATAAGCTATGATCTCTTGAAACACTTGGTTTAGCCTTAGGGAAGTAGTTTTGGAACTAATCGACTGTATTTCTTGATAGAAAAAAAAATGTGCGTTTATTAACCGAAATAGAATATCATCGTTAAAATGATAACTACCTTAAAAATAACGAAACACTTAGAAACAATGGGGGAAAATTTTTGTCAAGCCAGTTGAATTCAAACTTTGAATGAATATTTCGGCCCTATGTCCAAGGGCTGTCCTCAGCCCAAAACAAGCTAAATGTAAAAAATAAACTCACATTAAAATGCGAACTTTTAAACTAAAAATGTTTTTAAAACTTTTAAAACAGCCCTAGCATCATGACTTTAAAAAAGTTCAACCAGTTCAAGATTCCTGGTTGAACTTCGCTAAAGTAATGCTTAAGGCAGAATTAATAATCTTAAGGGTTCTAGGGCTGTTTTAAAAGCTTTTTAAATTTTTTTAGTTTAAAAGTTCTCATTTTAATGTAAGTCTCTTTTTTTATATTTTCGCTTGTATTTTATTGAGGATGGCCCTCGTACATAGGGTCGAAATATTCATTAGTTCGAATTCAATTGGCTTTAAGAATTTTTTTTCCATTGTTTCTAAGCGTTTTGTTGTTTGTGATGAAAAGGCAGTGTGTTTTTTGTTGCTATTTACACCATTACCTTAAATTTAGATATCTTGAGATAAGCATTTTATGCGTTGCACGTTAGTATACCTAGTTTCGGATTTTGTTGATATTGAGAAGAATAGATTTTACATATATATATATATATATATATATATATATATATATATATATATATATATATATATATATATATATATATATATATATATATATATATATATATATATATATATATATATATATATATATATATATATATATATATATATATATATATATATATATATATATATATATATATATATATATATATATATGTTACCATGAATGTCTGCAAATTGGTGAACTTCGACATTTGCCCGTGGATATCCGAAGTACCTTTTTTTTCCTTGGATTTAGTCAGCGCTGCTAGACAATTTTTTCAATTTAATGCAAGGTTTGATGATGACAGGTTACGTTAGGTTAGATTAAGTATGGCTTGGCAAAGGTTAGATTGGGTTAGCATAGGCTTTTAACCCATTTCTGATATTTAGAATCTAATCTAACCTAATCCAACTTAACCTAAACTAACATAACCTGACTTTAACTTTCACAATCATAGCATGCTTAAGACTGAAAAAGCTGGCTTGCAAAGCTAATTGAAACCAATCAGAAAAAATGAATTTTAGACAATCACCGGTGAATGCCGACATTAACCAGATTTTGGTCAATCACGGTAACATATATGTAAAAACATATTAGCCTATAGACTACATCTTCTTCCAGAACACTGAAGTAGGATTACTTTACGTACTTTAGATAGAACCATTGGATCTGTCATACTCTCTGAAAGACATTGACCAACCACTTTAAAAATTGAGAATCTTGGCTAAAAAGCACAACTATCGATACACTGCTTTACATTTGGATTATCCGGAATTGACTCGGCCACCTCGTTGATAAATTTATTTTCTTTGTTTATTTATTGTATAAATCATCTGAACAGTATCGAAAAACAAATAATAATAGGGTTGTAAAAAAGAAATAAAATTGAATTAAAAAGTAAAGTTTTGGTTATAAATTGAAATAAAATGCTAGTTCAGTATTTTTCATTCCGATATTGTAAGCACGTAAGATATACGTAAGCACTATCTGACCATACAAATAGCCTTGCCTATATGCCAGTATCTCGTTATCCAACAAAATATTTTATGTTTCTTCTGACTAAATTATTTGACTTTTTCTTTTGATTAGCGATTGCATGCCATCCACAACCTCAATGAAATTCTGACGGCTGGTCATAAAATAACTCCCACGCTTCGAGACTCTGAGCTGCCAAAGGAGGCTGAAGAATTGAAGAAGCATTATATGCGGCAACATATCACCCTGGTAATTTTTTTTTTATAAATCTAGAGTGAGCTCTATCTCTGCGGTCTGTATTACTTGGATTCTTAATGGTTTAAGCAAAAATTTTCGCAGTCTTTAGTAAATTATATGAGATCCTTGCCAGTTCTGTGACTAATAAATTTTAAATAAAAGTATAATGCCGGTAAAAAATAAATAAAAATGGGAAAGTGATTTCGACAAAATCGATTGACGAAGAGCGCGGCGAAAGGTGCTTTTGTTCATTCCTCTGAAAAACACGGATCAGGTAATGCTTCGAACTTGTGGGCATTCCTATAATATGAGCTTCTACTTGGTTCTTATCAGGTTTTTCATCTGGTTCTCCTTCTCAGTTTGTTTCTGAAGTTCTTTTGCTTAAAAATAAATACAAAATAATTTCTGTTTCTGTTGAAAGTTTTTTTTTATTAAATCTTGAATTGATTTTTGTACTGACAAACCCCTATCCTTCTTCGAGAAATTGGTGTTATTGGATATTAGAGATACAATGGTTATGATGTGTAGCCAGTACTTCCTTTCCCTTCGTTCATGGAAAATACTAATGAATAAATAACTAGTAACCAGAGTTTGAGTAACATGACAGAAATGAGTTTCTACACATATGGTGATCTGTTGATCCGGGGCTGTTGCTAATTTGAGATTGGTAAAACATCCGTAGCAGAGTTATTGTAAAAGGAGGATAACTGAGTAAACAAGATAAGTAATTGAAGTTGTAAAAAATCTATTCATATAAACTATCATTCGGGTAAAGTGTCTAATGAAGGAAAAATCTGTAATTAAACGAAGGTTAGATTTGTTTACTCCTATCAGTCCTTTGAAGAGCGGACGAAAAACGAAATTATCGAGTGGATTATAGCTCATCAGAGAAGGGGTCCAATTCTTTTGAGTACACAAGTACTGCTACGACGTCTCAGGACTTGGATTTAGAAATTCCGATCGGTCATACAGGAAACGGAACTGCCCCAATCTTAATTAAGAGGGTAGAGGGAATTAAGAATGAAAACGATGGACTAAGAGCAGTCGCCAGGAAAATCACTGAAGCTACTGATCTCATCAGAAAGTATTTGATTAGGTTTTCCTTAATAATACGAATAAAGGTCAAAGAGTTTGTTTCTGTTCCAAGTCATAGGTCGTCATGGCCTTGGCAAGTATGTCATTTGAGGGTGGGCTAAGATCTAGTTAACCTCTCGTAGACCTTAAAAATGATTGGGGATCGCTGGAAAAGACTACTTTAATTAAAAATGGAGCATCTTTGGGCTGTAACAGTTTGCCCCTCCCCTCTCTCCCGGAAAAAAAGGTTTTTATCATATTACATTCTTAGCGAGAACGGCAATCTTCGGAAGCGATTGGCTTAGCTTTTGGCTTACGTTTGTGTAAATTTAATTTGAAAATGAGTGCCGAGACAAAAGGGAAGGGAGATCCCCCCTGGAAGGCTAGCAGGCCTGTATCAACTTAGATAAAATTGTATTTGTTTAAACGACACTGAAGTTAACAATGGTGGAGGGAGGGACTCTTGCAAAGGTCTATTTATGTGTTTTCACTGATCGCGACAGGTAATTTTGTATCAATATGTGTTGACACTATTTTATTTGTATTTTTATATTAATATTTGCCAGGTTGAGTCTTCATCTGTTAAGCTTAGCGAATGTACCCAAAAAGCCGTAGAATTGATATCACTAACTGAAAAAGATAGTCGTCATTGGTGGCTTGAAGCTTTAGAATGGTGTGACTCGAGAAATATTGGTAATTCCTGTATCCAAAATATCAAATCTCAATTAAAAGAAGATAAGAAGCGTCAGTATGGCAACGAAAGTTCGCTTAGCTGCCTGAACATGTAAGTTCTTATAGTTGTTATGTACCTAATTTTATGATATATTTGGTGTCGACAGTGATTAATCTGTTTATTTATCTATGCTTACACGGTGCATTCTATATCGTGAAACAAATATATATGCTAATTTTCTTATCAATGGTTCAAAACGTACTGTTAATCAACAATACTATACAGCAATGTTATTTTTTTTGCTTTAAGTGGAACTGTACAACTCCAATACAAAATTTTAACGCTCAGTTCGAAAATACAGTCAGTACCCCACATTTTTCTGTTACATCCCCTGCAAGCTACAGCGGAGGTAACCAATCTCTTTTAATCAACTTCAGGCGAATCAATCGAAAATTATGCAAGTCCCGAATTTTGTCTGTCATGCTATTGTCTGTCTGTTGGTCTTTGGCCACATCACCCGTTTTACGTTGAATTCGAAAACTACAATCAGAACCCATAATTTGTTTTTTGTTATATCCTCAGCAGTTTTGCTAACTTGTACCCACATCTGTTTTCGGGTAGTCCGTTTGTGGCCTTATGGGATCTCCTTTTGATTGTATTGTTATGATTGATGGCATCCCCCGCATTCCGTTCCACCAATACCAACTTTTAATCAGAAAGATGTGCAAGCTGCATTTTGTTTAAATTATTTTGATTTAATCTTGCTGAATGATTGAGATCTTTAGTCTAGCTATCTGCACCAATTGGGGTCACAGCTGTACTAAGCTCAAAATTGTTCATTATGTATATTTCGTAACTTAGAGCATTATTCTTTGTTTTTATATTGTTTCAAAGTATCATATATGCTGTTGTATGTTAGAACATTTTATATCACAATGTGTTCTGTTTGATCTAATTGCCATTCTTAAGTCTTACAGTATCAGTGTGGGTGTCAGTAATTTTTTTCGGAGTCATAACCAACTGTTGACCCTTGGTTATCTTTGCTGATGATGGGTTTGCAACTTCTACTAGTGATTGTACCTATTTTTGATTTTTGATGTTTTTGAGGCTACAAATCATTTATTTTCGAATCTATCACAGAGAATGACTTGTAACCCAGCATTTATAGATCTTCAAAACCAGGGACAAGGTTCCTGTATCCGTGTAAAATACATATTACTGATTTCTCATTTATATCTAAGGCTAAAACGAATTTGTTTCATTAATAATAAATAAGGTACATCACCAAAAGTAATACCGTTGACTGGATTACGCGAAGTTTAGGTAGGTAGGTAGGTATGCATTTATTTCAACCAAAAAATTACCAAAATTGTACTACGATCAACATTATGCTGCTCAGTTTTGGGATCTAAAATGCCCCTGTTAAAGATTTTCATCTTAAAGATTTTCAAGGAGACTTAGTCTGTGAGTCCATCTTTAATTATTTTGAGTCCTTCTTTAACAATTATGTTGTCAATTTTTTTGAGGAAAAAAAATTCTTGTTGGGATGTACTAGTGGTAGGGAAACTTACTCGCCAAACAGGCCACATGAAAAATACAGTGATTAAAAATTCTGAGAGCCAAGCTTGGTAAGTAAACATTCACTTAAGACCTTTATTTAAGGCATTTATTAATCGAGACATTGATTTAGACCTTTGAGACCTTTGATTGAGATCTTTAATTAGTAAGACCTTGAATTAAGACTGTATTAGTTTAGGGACACACCCAATAAAACTTGGTGTCACAACTGTAACATACTCAAAACCCAATGATTGAATTCCTTCTTGGTCAGGAATCGAAAAACTTGAAACGATAATTAAAAGGAGGATATTTTTTATTTGTCAAAGAATAAATATGTAGCAACATACGAACTGGCCACTAGAAGCCACACATACTTGTACATAGTTTTGCTGTAGTTTAATTGTTAACTTTTCATTTAGTGATGCATACAAAGTAGGGACGTATTTAGGATTTTGATTCGGGGGAGGTGCCTACAGGAAGTTAAAAACTTTACTAGCATCCAGTGTATTACTGTCACAGTCTCCTTTTCTGTACTATTTGTATGTAAGGCTATTACTAAATTTATATATTCCTATGGAATTGAAGAGTCTTAAAAGTGAGCCTTGCTAAACTTTTTACCAGATAGAAAATTACCCGAAGACTGCTATTGATTTTTATGTTCTGATGCATATATTGCCCCTTGTTCCAATGTTAGGTTTTTATGTACCTGTCTTAGGAGTTTCAGTTTCAGCTATGGTCCGCTCCCTCGTACTCACTTTAATTCACTGAAGTCTTGGATAATTGATTGAAACGAAGACTTTTAAGTCCTATGATTGTACCTTTAGGTTCAAAGATGTCTCGGGCCTTCAGTTGCTGTTACATTCGAGAATAGAAGAATTACTGGAGCAAAGGCAGTTATGCTTAAAAGATGTTCGAAGATTACAAATCCTACCCATGAAAGAATTGGCTATTGGAACTTCCTCGTGTCATTTGAGACCTACACTTAAGAAAGGCAGGAAGAACAAGTAAGTGGTTTTGATTCCTAATGCCTCTTTTGTTGGCACTGTGCGTCTTTATATAGAACTAGCTGTTGGGGTGGTGCTTTGCGCCCCCCCCCCCAAGCCCCCCCCCCCGCGCGTAAGTCGTTACGCGCCATATTAGTTACGCGCCATTGTAGTTGTGTCCCTATGTCCCACCATTGAATATATATATATATATATATATATATATATATATATATATATATATATATATATATATATATATATATATATATATATATATATATATATATATATATATATATATATATATATATATATATATATATATATATATATATATATATATATATATATATATATATATATATATATATATATATATATATATATATATATATATATATATATATATATATATATATATATATATATATATATATATATATATATATATATATATATATATATATATATATATATATATATATATATATATATATATATATATATATATATATATATATATATATATATATATATATATATATATATATATATATATATATATATATATATATATATATATGTTTTTTAATTACGTAAAATTTGCGAATATACAACATTCTTTGCTGTCCTATTGTCTGTGCATATAAATAGATTGTCAGGTTTACCGACTCTTGAACATGCAACATATAATGGTCCATGGGAAAACAATCCGTATTAAGATCTATACCTCATGATTCTAATGATTGCCCTTGAGCTTTGTTGATGGTGATTGCTAATCGACCATTCCCTGTCTCGCCATTGTCATTTGTAAATCCCCCTGTGCCCCCCGGCGTCCCCTTTGTAGTTTTGTCCCTGTGTCCCGGTCGTCATTTATATTCCCTGTGTCCCGGTCGTCATTTGTGTCCCGGTGTCCCAGTCTGTGATTTCTCTTTGAGTGTCCCGGGCGTCATTTATATTCCTTGTGTCCCGGTGTCTCGGTCGTCATTTATATCCCCCTGTGGCCCCCGGCGTCCCCGTTGTAGTTGTGTCCCTGTGTCCCGGTCGTCATATATATTCCCTGTGTCCCGGTCGTCATTTGTATCCCGGTGTCCCGGTCTGTATATACATTCGTTTTTTAGTTTTGTTTTTCTCCTTTATTTTTCATTTTTTTCCTTTTTTATTTTTTTTCTTTTTTAGTTTTTTCAGTTTTTTAGCTTTTTTAGTTTTTTATTAGTTTTTAGTTTTTTTTTCTTTTTTAGTTTTTTTTTGTAGTTTTTACCTTTTTTTTAGTTTTTTTAGTTTTTTTTTTACTTATGTCCTGGTCGTCATTTATACTCCCTGTGTCCCGGTCGTCATTTGTGTCCCGGTGCTTTGTTGATGGTGATTGCTAATCGAACATTCCTTTTGTCCCGGTCGCTTTCTCTTTGAGTGTCGTCATTTATATTCCCTATGTGCCGGTGTCCCGGTCGTCATTTGTGTCCCGATGTCCCGGTCTGTAATTTCGTCAGTTGAAAACATGACGTCAGTCGACACACAAACATGACGTCACCCGACAGACAGACCCACACACACACAGACAACTTATTTTTATATATATAGATGGTAAAAAATGCACGAGGAGTGTTCTTCAAAGTGTATTTGAAATAATAGTAAAGCCATATGCTCCCTCAAAAGAAAATATTGCTTTCTATGGCGTACATTACTAACTTATTTTCATCAGAAAACAACATCTGTATGTGTGTTATAATTTCTTACAAAACAAAATGTATTAATAAGAAAGTAATTAATTGAATTGGTTGATCAAGTAAGGAGAAACTGTTGAGTTAAAAAAAGAAAATGGCAAAATAGTAATTAATTTTTTGCTTGAAATTGTCACGGAACAGCTTCGTAAAACTACGGGCTTCTGCCATTTATTAATAAAAAAATTCAAGAAGGTACAGAGTGACATTAAAACTTAAAACAAAGATAAACTATCCTGTACTAAAGGGGGGCTACCATCCGCTCAACCCCATGCTCTTGACACTTTGGTTTGACGAGTTCCTCAATGAAAACATTTAAAAGTGCAAAAAATCTAGTCAGTTCATAATGGCAATTGTTTTATGTATCGATCTCCTTTTAAAAGCTTGGCGTTTAAAGCAAAGGCGAGCAAATAACCCGTTCCATTATCGGGGCATTGTGAAAAATAAAGATTTTGACATTGGTCTTGTATTAGAGCAGGGCTTCTTAAACCTACGGGTCGCGACCCATTTGGGGTCGCGTAGCAAAATTATGGGGTCGCGAGTGATAAAAATACAATTTAACAAAAAATGTTTTTTTAACTTGTAAAATTATTGTTATAAAGAAAAATAACTATCATCGTAGATAAATGTTTCATAAAATCTTCTGGTTCGGAAAGACTGTTTATACCAGCATTTCTATTCCGATCATTATGATATCTTGTGTAAATTTACTATGAATCAGAAGATGTTATAGAAATTTATAAAAAATGTCGATTTATTTTTTCAATCTCTTAAAACCGAAATAATCCTGATAAATATTATCAACAAAATTTCTAAGTGTTATTTTGAAGAAACTATATAAACATTTTGTGTTATTATCATTTAGCCATTGTATGATTGCGAACGAAGTGCATGTTATTTCGAATTAGTCAGTTTAATCCTTTCACGACCGGCGGGACCTTACAGTCCCGGCATATAAAGATTCTATGGGCGCTTCTTAATTGATTAATAGCACTAGAATTGAACGATGTGCTTCAGGATGCTCTTAAGGTCATAAATTTGATTAAGAACCATGCCCTTAACAGTCGCTTATTTTCAAATCTCTGTAAGGATGCGAATTCCAACTACACAACTTTGTTATTAGATGCAGAAGTAAGATGGTTGTCAAGAGGTCAAAGTTTAAAAAGATTATTGCTATTGAAGGACGAGATCGAAATATTTTTAACTGAACGAAAATCTAAATTTGCTGCTTTTTTTCAAAATGACTTGTGGCTATCCAAGCTGTGTTACTTGTCAGATATTTTTGCGAAGTTAAACGATCTTAACTTGTCTCTTCAAGGAAAAAACTGCGATATATTTACTTCAAACGACAAAATTGAAAGTTTTATTAAAAAGATCAGCATTTGGAAAAGTAGGGTCGAAATGTTTTCTAGTGTCGACAATTTTGTAATTGAGAAAATTCATCGTAAAACTTTTATTGCAAAAACTATTGTAGATCACTTAAAAGCGCTAGAAATACAGTTCCGGACATATTTTATATTAAATATTGATTTACAAAAAATAGTTTGGATTCAAAAGCCGTTTTGGATTGGCTTAAGTGAGATTGATCATCTGCCACTTAAAGCTCAAGAGGAATTTGCTGAGCTTTCGTGTGACTCAAACTTCAAACTACAATTCCAAAAAAAGCCCTTGACTGAATTCTGGATCTGAACTAGAAGTGAATTTACCACAATCGCTGATATGGCGTTAAATGTACTTCTGCCATTCAACACTACATATTTATGTGAAGTCACTTTCTCAGCTTTAACACACATTAAATCCCAATATCGTTCAGCGATAAAAAATGTTGAAGAGGTCTTACGTCCAGCAGTTTCAAACATTACACCAAGATGTGATTTCTTATCCAATAAAGAATAGGCACATCCATCTCATTAAATTTTTAACGTAAACTTTAATTTAATATTTACCACACATTACTTGGATATATTCGAGAGAATTAAACAAGAAAAAACAAGTTTTTTTAAATGAAAGTAAGGAGCGACATTAAAACTTAAAACGAACAGAAATTACCCCGTATTTGAAAGGGGCTTTTCCTCCTCAACGCCCCGCTCTTTACGCTAAAGTTTGACTCTTTCTTAACTCTACATTTAAAACAATAAAAAACTTTAGCGTAAAGAGCGGGGCGTTGAGGAGGAAAAGCCCCTTTCAAATACGGAGTAATTTCTGTTCGTTTTAAGTTTTAATGTTGCTCCTTACTTTCATTTAAAAAAATTTGTTTTTTTTTGTTTAATTTCTGGACGTTTTTGAATTAATGCATGGTTTGATCTTGGCTCTCCGCACATAAATAATTAAAACGAAATTTGCATATTAATTTTTTGGGACTAAATGGCTTTTTCGTAGTTTTAATCGGAAGATTTTGAGAAAAAAGGAGCGACGGAGGAGGCCTAGTTGCCCTCCAATTTTTTGATTACTTAAAAAGGCAACTATAACTTATAATTTTTTATGAACGTTTTCATAAGTAAAAAATATATGGTACTTACGAATTAAATTACGTAGCGAACTTCTATATTCGTATGTTTTTATTGCGTATATGAGGGGGCTCACCCCTCGTCGATACCTCGCTCTTTACATTAAAGCTTAAATTTTGTCCCAATTCCTTAAGAATGACCCCTGAATCACAAAGGCCGTAGAATAAATAGTTGAAATTACTAAAAATACTTTAGCATAAAGAGCGAGGTATTACGAGGAGGTAAACCCCTGATATGCGTAATAATTTCTGTTTGTTTTTATGCGGCTTCTCACTTTCAGTAGAAAAAACTTTTCATATTTATTTTTTCATTGTTTTTTTAAATAATGGTAGAAAATCCTGCGCCCCCCTCCATTGAAAGTCTCATCCCCCATAAGAAGTTCCTCCATGGAAAGATCCTCCTCGATACCCCTCTTCCCTCAAATATCCCCCCAAACCAAAAAAATCCTCCTGAAAACGTCTGTACACTTCCCAGTAACCATTACCATATGTAAACACAGGTCAAAGTTTGTAACTTGCAGCCCCTCCCACGGGGACTGCGGGGGAGTAAGTCGTCCCCAAAGACATAGTTATTGGGTTTTTCGACTATGGTGAATAAAATGGCTATCTCAGAATTTTGGTCCGGTGACTTTGGGGAAAAAATGAACGTGGGAGGGGGCCTAGGTGCCCTCCAATTTTTTTGGTCACTTAAAAAGGGCACTAGAACTTTTCATTTCCATTAGAATGAGCCCTCTTGCGACTTTCTAGGACCACTTGGTCGATACGATGATCCCTGGGGGAAAAAAAACAAAACAAATAAACACGCACCCGTGATTTGTCTTCTGGCAAATAATGCGAAATTCCACATTTTTGTAGATAGGGGCTTGAAACTTCTACAATAAGGTTTTCTGATTAAGAATCATACGATTCTTAAGATCGTATGATTTTTAGGGGGTGTTTCCCCCTATTTTCGAAAATGAGGCAAATTTTCTCAGGCTCGTAACTTTTGATGGGTAAGACTAATCTCGATGAAATATATTTAAAATCAGCATTAAAATGCCATTCTTTTGATGTAACTATTGGTATCAAAATTCCGTTTTTTAGAGTTTCGGTTACTATTGAGCCTGGTTGCTCATTACTACAGTTCGTTACCACGAACTGTTTGATTAAGACGGTCAGAATCCACTTTTGTTTTTGAAACTATAATAAAAACATTGCTATAATTTCAATTTTAGATTTTTATATGCTCCAAAACGAATTCTAAATTTATATATTTTCATATGCATCTGTATATTGTTACCTAATAAATATATCATCAAAAAATATTAATTTATTTTTCTTTTATATTTGTTGGGGTCGCTAAGAAACTCGCAATCATAAATGGGGTCGGGAATTACAAAAGTTTAAGAAGCCCTGTATTAGAGCATTCGTTCTTCAAGCATAAAAAAAAAAAAAAAATCAAATAAACTTTATGTAAAGGTTGAATTGATCGATAGCCCCCTTGTTTGCAGGATAATTTCTGGTCGTTTATAGTTTTAATGCTGTTCTTTGCTTTCGTTTGAAAAAGCTTATTTTTAAATATTTGACTTCTTTTTATTTTTAATACCAAATCGAGGACTGGCATAAGTATAAGGGGGAGGGTCTACTACACCCGGAGCACTCACTCAACATTTCTGTTCAGACATACTTGGTTTCTATCCAAATATCTGACTACTGATTACGATTGTTCTTTAAAAACAGTTTGCTTCTACGAGATGTTTGATTGATGACTCTCAAATTTAAGGGAGACTGTACACCCTCACTTCTCTATCCCCTTTGTTTTCATCCAAGTTTAATAAACGTACAATAATATTTCTATAATGATAATCATCCCTGGAAAAGTATATTTCTTGAAATATTTTGCAGGGGAGAGGGTTCGAAAAATAAAAATTAACTTTTAGAAATGTCATTTTCACGTTTTCAAAGGAAACTCTTACATCAGCTCTTTTTATAAGGGAATTGAGAGGTTGTATAGATATTTTTTGCTATTATTTTGATTGGATTGTACTTACTTGTACTCAAGCATCTCAGCTCTCCATGGCATCCAGTAGCTTCCTCGCTATAGTAAGTTCAGAGCCTCAGTCGTTCTTGAATGGCTCAATCAATTTGAGCCAGGACTTATCCTATCGTCGTCCATACTTCTTGAAGCCACCGAGTGGGCCTAGGTCTGCCTTGATGCAGGTAAGCCACGTTTTCTTCTCTCCTCCTTGTCACTTTTTCCATCCCGGAAGAGGCGTACATCTGAGGGCTTTATTGACGAAGTTGTGTTGAGGGCGGCGAAGTGCATGGCCGAACCATTGGAGTCTTCTTTGTTTGATTATAGTGGCCAAATAATAACGTTGATGGCAAATTTTGCTGAGTTCATCATTGCTGACTTAATCACAGAGTTTGATGCCAATGATTCTTCTCAGACATGAATGGTCGATTGCGTTGAGGGCATGTATGCCGGACTCTTTAAGAGCCCGTGTCTCACAGCCGTATAATAGGACAGACTGGACGAGGGCCTGGTATATCCTTATTCTTGTCGCCAAAAGGACTTTTTTCTGGTTCTATAAAGATTCGTTTAGCTGGGTGAAAACTCCAGTTTCTGAAGGGATTCTCGACTGAAATTTTGATGTGCATCCTCCTATTGGATCTACCTGAGAGCCTAGGTACTTGAATTCAGGTAACTCGTCTATGGGCGACTTTTCTAGTAAGATTGGTGGGCGTTGAGATATACTAGACACCATGACTTTTGTCTTCGAGGATCTGATCTTCAGGCCTAGCAGAGAGGATTCTTCAGCCACTTTCGATAGCACAGATCGGGCTTCTGAACGAGATTCAGCTAATATCCTAAAATTGTCGGCGTAGTACAGATCGGTGATCACAAAATTGGCACTTATTTCAATGCCTAAGAAGGTAGTAAGTAAGTAAGTAAGTAAAATATTTATTACCCGTATTTTTCACATGGAACAAAAGGAGTACAATGAAAAAAAAATAAAAGAAAAAAAGAGAAGAAAAGCGGAGAGAAATTTAAAACACAACATGGAAAAATACATAATCAAGAACTGTTGAAATATTTAAGCCAGGGGTGGTTCCATTTTGCCTGGAAATTAGAAATCAACCGGTTTACCGCGATACTGGGGTCTGCAATCCTGTGTTTATCAATCATATAAGTATTTCTCGTCCACAAGGGGCATCGCAGCAGAAACTTCGCGAACCTAAAATAAAGGGACCGGAGCTTGCGTTTTTGGGTGTCAGTTAATAAATTCCAAAATGGCGCGATATATAGAATATGCGGCAGTGCGACAGCGTCATACATATTCGCGAGATACTTTCGGCATAAGAGGAGTCTGCTGGCGACGATAGACCCATACGCGGTGCGGAGTTTTTTCTCGACGTGTTTGACGAGCAGTAGACGAGTTTCATTAAGATTACGGCCTATTGGTAAACCTAGATACACGACTTGAGATGAAACGGTAATTGACTTGCTACCCAGCAGGAGGTGCTCAGGCTGAGAAGGACTATCGTTGAAAAAAAGAACTGCAGATTTAGAAGTATTGAAAGCCAGGCCTATTTTTCGGTATTCATCACGCAGGATCGAGAAGTTCGATTGCAGACCCCTAATAGACCGACTTAGATTTAATAGATCGTCCGCATATGTAAGTAGCGACACATTTATGTTCTTGGAGATACATGAAACATTTACACATGCCTGGGCATTTAAAACACTGTTATTGTACAAACTTGGGGATAATAATGAACCCTGGCGGACACCTTTGTTTACTGGAACAACCACTGACGTGATGCGGTTACCTATTTTTATACGCGCTTTTAAACGGCAATACATATCGTACAGTACGCTAGTGACACGGAGATTTACACCTTGCTGGTAAGCGGCTAAAAGGGCCTGAGCATGAATCGACGAATCAAACGCTCTACTCACATCAAAAGCACCAATCACTATAGGGTCACCATATGCTCTGGTCATGGTGCAGTTGATTGCAAGATTAAATAAGGCAGAAGACAATATACATCCCTGTTGGACACATAAATCTATTTGGAACATCGATTAGAGCTCCCCACTGATCTGAATTTGGGCTCGCGTACGCTGGTAGTATGCTTGAATAAGTCTGGTTATCTCTTGTGGCACTCCCTCCTTCGTCATGGTCTTCCAGATTCCATCTCTTAGAACAGAGTCAAAAGTTGTCGTAAACTCTATGATCAGAGACACTGTTGGTTTCTGGTGTTTTGCCCTGGGGTCAAGGATTTGTCTTAAAACGAATAACAGGTCGATTGTTCCCATGCCTGGGCGGAATCCCGATTGATTGGGACACGAAAGTGATTATTTAGCAATAATGCGAATATTGTAGCAGCAATTAAGATGAGAGAGATCTCACGATAGTTGCTGCATTTTGTTTTTACCTCTTTGTTTTGAAAACCGGAAGGATGATAGTCTCCCCAATCCCGTGGAACTATCTCTTCTTCCCATATACGACAGGTTAGGTTATGGAGCCTGCTGGCAAGTCCTGTGCTTCCATACATGTAAAGTTCAGCCGGGATAGCATCGGGACCAGGGGTTTTATTACTTTTCAGGCACCTGATTGTTTGTCGGACTTCATCTAACGTAGGGGAGCCGCGTTTATGTCCAATTCGATTGGCTGTATAAGGAGTTTTAGTCAATGATATTTTGGCCAAAGTTGTTGTTCTGTACCACGAAATGGAAGAAAAAGACATTTTCCTGTGCCACAGTCTCTTTTGTTATTTAATAGGGTCACCAATACTTTCAATCGCTAATAGAGTTGTCACTGCAAATAGAAATTTTATGCCACTTATATTTTTATGGTTTCTCAGAAGATAGACACCATATGATTCTAAGATCTATTTTTTCATGTTCCTTTTATTTCCAGATGTGACCTTTGTGTTGCACACGAAAAGCTTTTAGATTTGGAGTCACTGATTTTTCGAATGGATGCTCAAAAGGATCAAGAAAGTGAAGAGGATTCCGAAGAAGAAGTGGTTGAAGGTGTTATCGAGGGTCTTAGAAAAGGAACCTGGCACGACTCGGAGACCCTTGTCATGGTTAAAGGTATTTTATGCACCAGAGTTTTTTTTTCCATTTCAACAATTAATAAATAACAAAAAATTTTGAAACTTTTGGTTTTCTGATCTCTCATCATAGAGGATATAATATGACGAACACACTGTTGCAGCCATGACCCCAACACAAGTTGAGGAGGGGAGGGGAGCTCACATACCGTAACATAGGAACCAGTGCCCAGAAGGAACCCGTGAACAATTCGCAAATAGAGAAAAATGATTTTTATTTGAAACATAAAAAAAGTCCATAATAAGCCCTCTTCCCCTTCACTTTGTTTAAAATCGTCAACTTTTTGGTTTCTTCAAAGCAGTTTTTTATCTTCTACCCTCTCAAAAAAGGAGTAAAATATCGTATTTTTATTTGTGTAACTGTATCTTGTATTGTCAGAGTCCACGCAGCAGTGTTGACTTAGTAATGAGCGATGGGTCTATCATATATTACTTTTTTCGGCCATATTGCATAGAGCGAACGAATGGTCATGGGAACTTGGGTGGAGGCTAAATGGATTGGAAATTGATGACTATGAATAAAGAGTGACTGAAAGACAACTAGCCCCCTCTATAGCTTTTGTTCCCTAGTACGCCCATATTCCCCAATAATATCAAATGAAAACAATGCGACAGGCATTTTGCTAAGAAGGGTCAAAAGGCACGAACAAATTTGCCGTCAGAAGGACTAGGCGCACGCAGCCCCATGGTTCAGGATAATCTATCCAAATCTGTATAATTTAGGGGGGCTGGGCCTGTAATTTCTTCTGACACCCTCCCCCCAAAACCATGTACGTTTTAGTAGAAAGGTAGTCATGTTGCACCCAGCTTAAATATGATTCTGGCTCTGAGAAAAATGAATTAGGTTCCAAGATGTTGAATGACTCAGTGCAGAGAAGAGCTCAAATAGAACTCGGAGCAAATAAGCGAAGCTCAAACTTAGAAATTTAGGCGACGAGGTGTACAAACAAGTCCAGTTCTGACTGAGTGATAATATGAGCTAATCTCTGCCATTGTGTAAACACTAGATGTTAGGGAGTCTCGAGATACGAGTGTTTTATAGAGCGTAGAAATAGAATTAAAATTGTTTGCTCCTAATTAATTTGAAACTTGAACCAGTAAGTCCTTGGCCAAGAAGAACTGAAAGTGCTATAAAAAAAAAAAAAAAAAAAAAATTGGACCCGAAAAAAGTCAAATATACTTTGTCATCCGATAGCGTCAAAACTTACATTATTGCGTCTTTGAACCAAGGAGGCCCGAATGCAGAAGAAAAACAGAAAAAAAAACAACAAAACAATAGCTGTTCCGAAAACAGGGCCTGACAAAAGGCCAGTTAACTATTTTTGGAGCAGATCAAACGTTAAAACTGTAACTTCCTGGGCCAAGGGAACCCTAAATAACATGCAAAATAATTTTAGTTTGGTGGCAGGGACCTCCCAAAGGCTGGGCTCCAAATGAGGCATTCTTTTCCAACCGCTTTGGAGCGTGCATCCTTAAGTTCTTTGACCATGGGGACCCCAAGGTAAAAGCAGAATTGAAAAGAAAATTCGGTTCAGCATAAAATGGGACCTGGAAAAGGGCCGAATATATTTTTTTGTTGGGGCGTGGGTCTCCTGATGACGGGCTTGAAAATGGTGCTAATATCCTTTTTCCCGATACGGCTGAAACTTTCAAGAATCATTGCCTGGGCTAAGAGGACCGAACATTTTTTTTGGAAGGGAGAGGTGGTAGGGGTCCGATAATGGGCCAAGAAAGTTTTTGTCCTTAATCAGTTTGAAACCTACAAAATCTTTTTTTTATGAAAAGATTGAAATTTAATGTCATAATTTAGAGATAGGGTCTACCCTCTGAAAGCACGAATACTTTTATTTCCTTTGTACCAGGATATAAGTAAGCCAGTCGCGTCTATAATGTATTTAATTTTATAGGACTACGACATTTTTCCACCTCTTGAGGAGACTTCCTCTTTCAGCTTGTTTTGCAAGTTGTTATTTCGTTTTGTGGGTAGCTTTAGCCTAAAACTTGACAATTTCAGCTTTTTATTTATATCACGAGGAATTAGTTGATGATCTAGAGGGAAATATGATGTGAAAATGTAAACATTTCTCAAGAATTTTGTTGAATTGCTTGTAAATTCTTTAAGAAATGCCTGAAATTTTGTGTGCTACCCTACTGTACGTGGAGACCTGATTGATAGAAAATCACTCGCCTTGGAACATATCGTTTTGATATGAATCAAAAGCTTGTTTTTGAAAATACAAGTTACACTAGAGTAAACCAATTGTTGATGATCATGACACTAAAAACAGCTGAACTTTTTGATTGGAAAGCTGCACGTGACAAATTCTTTTAGGCTATGAAAATATTTATTGCACATCAAGTATAACTAAGTACGTTTCTAATAATATCGTAAGGTAACTTAAATTGTTTTCAATTAAGTGCGCTGTATTGATAGTTTTAAATCTAAAGATTTGTCAGCTTGATAGTATATTTGATTATATCCTGTTCATAATTATCATATAGAATGATTATATAACGTTAAAGCGGTCCTGGCTGAGTGGTTGGCGCGCTGGTGTGGGAATTCTGTGTCCAAGGGGCACGGGTTCAATTCCAATTGTGACCAGTTATTTAGTTTGGGACGGGGGTCAGTGGCGTGACTCTGTAAGCTCAGCCAGAGTCGACCCAGCTCTAAATGGGTACCTGGAGGGATCTGGGGAAGGTAAGCAGGAAGGGTGTGTGAAAGCACAGGGTGGTTGGCCCCCAACCCCCCATGGCACTTCCTGGCTGAAGGGCCATGAAACGGGGATCAGCACCGCCGGCTTGGACCTTAAGGGTCTAGTGCCGTCTTACTTACTACTTTACTTACTATTATATAACGTTTTGTTTCTCTTATGCATCATATCTTTGCCAGTTTAAAGAATTGTATCAATATGTCTCTGTGTTTCGTTTATCTCACTTCTTCCGATGTGCACGACTATGAATTATAAACTGTCCGCTCTTTTTTAGCACTAGCCGGATTTTTGAAGAAGAAACGAGCCCCTGAATTTCTCGTCGAAGCGTCGCATAATTTTGCCAAAGCGTTGGATTTGTGCAGGAAAGAGTTTCTCGTATGTATAGATTTGTTTGCTCTATGACGCATATCAGATTTTTGTTTCCGAAGCTTATTTTAAGAATCAAACAAAAGAACATAACAATATGATATGTCCTACATCCTAAAGTGTGAACTTTTCTTAAGTGATGCTCCTCGACGACGTTTGAGGCTTCGGTTCTTACTAAAATCAGGTCTTCGGTACCCGGGCTGGCACTCCTTAGGATGTGTAATTTGGCTGTATGCTTAGTTTTTATTAATGGTCAGGTAATAATTAATCTAAAGACAAGAATGAATCTTTATATACACCGTGAAATAACTTATGAATATTTGGTCGGTGAATTTTATCTTTGAGTTTTAAAGTACATACAGTAGGTCCGCCACAAGGTCCCTGAAGTCCCTAAAACTGGAGAAGGCCCCTAAAAGTCCCTAAAAACAGCTCTCAGGTCCCTAAAAGTCTCTTTTTTCTAGGTTAAGCCATGTTAAAACTTTAACTAAGAAGCATTCTTAATGTATTAGTGACGATTAGTGTTCTGAATACTGCAGAATAATTTCAAGGCCACAGTGTCCTGATAATGATGGACGGAGTAATTTGATGTCCTTTGCCTGTTGAGTCACTTAAGCTGCCGCACCCCATCCGTTTTTTTCGCTGTGTGTTCCCGGAGATTTGATATTGTTTCTCCGCTCGCTCTTAATGGACTAATAACTTCACCAAAGTAGCTATAATAACTTAAAACCTTGCGAACCTAATCCTTATGTTATTGTTGCAGTGGTAGCCGCGACGAATTAAAGAATAATCCTCGGACCATAGTAACACAAAATAAAAAAAATCGGTTAAAAAAAATTAATGCTAAAAAATACTCAACTCAAAAAAAATCTAGGAGTGTTATCTACTATTCACCGTCAACTCAACATTAATCTATAGTTTCAAAAAGGGCCTCAGATCGAAAAGTAGACCACTGGAATCACCTTGTTCGAAAACCCTTCATTAGAGGTTTATAGCCCCTTTTCCAAATACATAAAAATGACAGCATCACTATGTCTCCATTTTTTTTAACTCCATACTCTTAGGCAGTATAAGATTGCTATACTTACGTTATGCCTCATGGCATATTGCCCTGGGCTTAGACTACGAAGTGTGAGGTTTTGAGTTCATGGGCTTCCTACTTTCTTCAGCAGTAAAGTACTCTTCCCATCATTAATCAAACCAACGACTGTAAAATAGGAATGTCATTTCAAGCTACGAAAGTTGGCTCGAGAACCAGAGATTGCCGGAAAAAAAATGAGTAAAGAAAAGCGATAGAAGCTTGCAGAAAAAACAGAAAAAGAGAAAAATACTCGCTGAACTTTTTTCCTGCAAATAGAGGCACTTGAAAGATCATTACGAGAAAAAAAAGCTTATGGGTACAAGGAGCAAGCTACTAACAAGATATCTGAAGAGGCAGAAATCGGCTTAAAATGGCATTAGAAATTCAGCTCGCCCAAACCATGTTGGATTGGTCACTTTTATTGCACACCAAACAGAAAAAGGAATCAGCAGCTGTTTAAGGAACTCAGGAACTTATGGTTGTAGAAACCTTGCCGTCCCTCAAAGTCCAAAAATTCAGCCATACTGCATCTTTTTTGACTTTACAGTATCCAGGTGTTTTAGAGCTAGCATTGTGCCTTCAAACCTCAAGGCCAGGGCACTAGTTATCAAAATACCTCCTTTTGAAGCAAATTCCTCATTAATAAATTTTATCAGAAAGGCAGGAATGTTATCTTGTCCAATCAGGACTGTATTATGTTTCTTTGTGGTTAAATGCAGAAATAAAGGCAATTATTGATAACTGTACTTTTAAAGGTCAAAAGGAAGCAGAGCCAAAGCCAGAAAACAGCAGCAAACAAGCAAGTGATTTTGAAATGTTGCGGTCTGGTGATGATTTTCGATCATTAATCAAAGTAGTTACTTGCGTATTCTTTGAATATTTGTACCTCCATAGTTGAAAATCAAGAAAAAACAAAACCTGAAAAGATCCATAGTGAAATCCACGGGGTCGGATCATCTTGATATTGCTCATGTCTTTCGAGAAGATGATGAAAGTATTATGACTGTATGACTGTAAATAGTCCGAAGTTTTGACTACGATTTGAATAACAAGCAATGATAGGCAAAGACAGTGCAGAACAAAGGAAACAATAGCAGCTATTCGTAATAAAGAGATACAGAAATTTCAGACGAGGTTTGGAATAGAAGATTTTACATGTTTGGAAGACAAAAATCCATTTGCTAATGGGATCTTTGGTTTAGTGTATATATATATATATATATATATATATATATATATATATATATATATATATATATATATATATATATATATATATATATATATATATATATATATATATATATATATATATATATATAATAGGCTATTTGCAAAACAAGATAGAACGCGATATAGTTACGTGATATACAAGACCAACTAAATTACGGATACCGAAAGGTCTACTAAAACATTTGAAACAAAGATAGTTTCTGTGAGAAATTTTTTTTTTTGCACTGAATCATGGAAGATACTGAGTCCTCTAGGAAATTTAATAGTAATTTGAACATAATACTGATAAAAGAAAAAACGGAATATTAATTTAAAAATTCAATGAAGACCAGTTTAATCCTAGAAAAGTTTGTGGATACTCCAGTCTATTACTAAACCTAACCAAGAGAAAGTACTACAAGAAACTATTGGTGAAATTTAATCACTAAAAGGCGTTGCTTATAAAGTGTAAGGACATTTGTTTAAAAATTGGAGAAGAAGTGAAGAAAAAATTGATGTACTCAAGGTAGAACTTCTATAGATTGTCACTCTGAAAAATGTGATACATCGATTTATTTTAGCTTAAGAAATGTTGATGAAATTAATGATACTGAAAAGAATTTTAAAAATATTGTGGCTTGATCAAATTTTATGACCGTAAAAGTGTTGAATCTAGTTTATCCTCTTTTTTCTAGACATTTAGTGGGTCCTGTCAGGAGTTGATGAAATTAATGATACTGAAAAGAATTTTAAAAATATTGTGGCTTGATCAAATTTTATGACCGTAAAAGTGTTGAATCTAGTTTATCCTTTTTTTTTCTAGACATTTAGTGGGTCCTGTCAGGAGTTTTGAAATGGCGCATATATTAGCGAAAATGCTTCACCATATTATTCATTATATCGGGCCTGAGATATAGAACGATCTTCCAAATAATTTAGAATTAATAGAGGGAGAGAAGAGGGATTCACTAAAAGAATTTTGTCTAAATAGTTACCAAACATGAGCGAAGAATGATACGAACGTTTTGACTGTATGCAATTGTGAATGTTCAGGTTTGTTAACCAAGATAACAAGATCTTGGTTATAGGGTTGGGCTTCTGATTTCTTTTCGATTTCTTTTGCTTATTATTGGTTGCTAGAATGATGTTTGTGATTTGGGTTTAAGCTAAGGGGAAAGAAATGTTAAAAGTAGAGACGTAGTGAAGATGTTAAAACTAGAATAGGCAAGGCCTTGGGTGTTCTTTCACAGTCGAAAAAAGTTTGCAGAAATAGGAAAATAGGTCTGGGAACCAAGATGAGAATATCGGAAGCTGTTACATGTTTTCCAGAGGAAATGTCTACGAACTCTTTTGGATGTCCGTCTGATTGACTGTGCGAAAAGTGTGTTCTATCCCGCTATCTTAGGCTGTAATGAGGGAATGGTTGAGATGACCAGGACACCTTTTGCTGATGAAGGATGACAGATTATCAACGATTGTCCTTTTCGGCAAACGACCTAGGGCAAACGAAAAGCAGTTGTTGTCCCACAATGGGATGGGAAGAGATCGTAAAAAAAAAGATTTAAAGAAAATTTAATTTCTTGAAAGGGTGTAAAGAGGAAGCATAAATATTTTTTCGACTGTTCTAATCAGATTGATTCTCTTGGCTCTTTTTTATTAAAATTATGTTGGGTTTATTTTTGGTCAAAATTGTTGTTCTTATGAAAAAAGGGCAGAAATGCGCTTCACTTTGGGCTCGAATGTTAAGTTGCTGAGACAGAGCATCAAAGCTTTAAATTTTCTTCGAATGGGTCCTTTCCGATATTCTGTGAACACTTGTTCGACAATATCCCCCTGTTAAAAAAAATCTAAAAATTTAAGTAGATATTTCTTTGCTTAAAAACTTACGAATACACTAAAATCTACTTTGTAAGAACCACTTGCGATGTTGCCAATAACCCGAATGATTTTTTTCAGTATCTTCGAAAGCTCTGGCGTTTCTTGAGTGACCAGGTTGCGGCTTTGGATGAATTGGACATGGCAACGATGCGCCTTCGTTTGCGCATCCCAGGTGAAAGCCTCCCTCCTCCGCCAAATAGAACAGCTGCGTCTATGAGAGCGATGAAAGATAGTCGAGAAGAAAGTAGGGCCAAAATAATGGAAACAATCCACATTATACAGCCTTATGAGGTGACTTTATTTCACTTTTCTTTTAAACTATATCGGATAGCTTCACTTATAAATTTGTAGCAATAGTTTCGTGCTCCACAAAAAAAGTGTATGTCAGTAAACCTGTTTTTGTGTATTCAGTGTTTGAAGGATCCCACCGGTTTTATATCATGAAAATGAGTCTAATTATTTCGAATCTTTCCTATGGTATTCCTTTTTAATTTAGGAGTGAGACTCATTGAATCCTTAACTGGCTTTGTATGCTTGAGAAGTGCATATTAAGAAAGCTCAGCTGCTGATAATGATCATTTGAAGAAGATCAATGAAGAAGTTTACCTTAATCCACTTAAGATGTATCATATTTGGTTTGAAATTGTCTAAGTGAGACATAGCTTTTAGCTATAAATAGAAAGGTCATTTAAATTTATTTCAATGGGTGAAGAATTCAAGAATATTAATTGTAGGCCAATTGATCTTCTTGCTTTTATGGGTTTATGGATTATTGCCTCTGGTCTGCAAAGTAATTGAAAAAGCTTCAGTATGCATTATTTAATGTCTTATGGTATTTAAAATGCCGTATATGAAAATTAAACGGTCGAAGAATAATAAAAGATTATTCTTGTACACTAATACCTTGCTTTGAGTTGTTTCGTTTTGCGTTTTTTCAAAGTTGCATCGTTGCTCAATTAGTACTAATTTTCATTGCGCGTCATTAGGTTTTCGAGGGTGTGTTGTTTTGGATTCGTCTCGAATTTTTTTCTGGTCCCTTTTTATCAGATAAATCTGCTTTTTGTAAACTTAAATTCATCTTTCCTTTTAATTATTTAGTTTTCTTTTGTTCTGTCTTTTAAGTAATTAATTAAAAAAAACTTTTCATAAAACAAGTTCATCAAAGAAAAGTAAAGAGCTCCATTTATCCAAAAATGAGAAAAATTATGTCAAGTAATCTTCCAAGCGTAAAACTACTACAGATCGCTATCAATAAAGAAATGAAACTCAAAAGGAACAGATTTAAAATAAATTCCCAAGTAAAAAAAAAGAGAAGAAATTAACATGCATAGGGCTGTTAACCCTCATGCCTTCTCAAGACCCGAACATAATTGCAAACGCATCCAGTCAAAATTTTGAGACAACTATTCTGTTCAGCATAGTAGAACAGTCTAAGAACTATGTCTTTAGGGATACTGGGCATGTCAACCCCCCCCCCCACAATTATGCAATTGACCCATTATGCTTTAAAACTAATGTTGCTTCAAACCTTTTATTTGGAAAGAAGCAAGATTGTTTTCTAATTTGACCCCTTTATTGTTTGCCTAGAGTGACATAGGTCATTTGAGTACTAAGATTAGATTGACTTGGTATAGGGTATTTTTGTTTTTTAATGTCTACTTTGTTTAATTTTCTTTAGAAAAAGCAGTATTTTAGTTACCCTGTAACCTATGTTCAATCTTTACATGATTTGCTATAGAAAATCGTAATTCACATTTTGTCGTTTCAATTCGCCTCGTGTTTATTTGGAACGTAACCCCGACGCAAACTGAGGTATCGGTGCATTTGAATATATTTAATTAAGTCTTTCTAAACTTGAGGGTGTGCTTTTGTTGTTTTGTATTATTTGACAAGTGAAGGTGTTGCAGGTAAAAAGACCTAAGCTCCAGAAAAAATTCTTCTTTTTTCTTTCATGATTGGCAACTCAGGTCGACCCGTATTAAGCGTCTGAGTCATAAGAAAAGGGTGATTGAAACGCTATTGAGATCATTCTTGTGTGAAAACTTCAGTAACTAAGTTTTATATTTCTTAAAGAAAAATAGTGTGCAATAATTATATTTTTAGGGTAAAAGTTGGGGTAAAGGAGCTTGGACAGCTGTTAAACTATGCGAATTAAACTTCCAGGAATGGATGTAAAGTCCAAATTTGGCTGAAGCAGATAGCCATGTAATTTCTAACTCTGTCTCTTACATTTGGATAGGATTGCAGTATCTGTAGAAACTTATAGGAAAGTTACACTCTATTGTCATAATTCATTTATATAAATCTCGTTGGTATGAATTTGTGTATATTTTAACATGTGCCTTGTCTAGTGTAGACACCCACTTTGACTGAATTAGCAAGATTTTTGTAACATAATGACAACTAGAAACAACTATATACCGATGGTGAATTATTGAAAACTCCGTGGTTCCCAACCGATTTTGGCCCATGCCTCACCTAGACATTTTTAAAATCATGATACCCCCTTGTGATATTTATATGTTGTTACTCAGAATATTACGCATATTCACCTAAGCTTAAAACGCCATAGAGTATTGTCAGCCAAAGGATGCACATTCTGCCCATTGTGCACCAAAATATGCCCATGCCCCATTGGTGGGGCGTGTGCCCCACATTATAAATCACGGGTTTAACTTGTCTTTATGTTAAAGTTTAATTTAAAATAAACTAGTCCAGGAGATTTTACAATTTTATCCGATATATGAAAGGAGATAAGGAATGGATGTAGAAACTTTTAAACACATTCTTGGGACTTAAATTAGGTCAAAAGTTTATTCCAACAGTTGGTTTTGCCTAGCTTCACAATTTCCCAAGAAAGGAACAACTACTTTCTTTCTACATTGCTTTTGGAATAAGTCACGCGATCTTGGTTAGTTCCGTCTATAATCATCGAGTCTCTTGAAACTTGAAACGAATTTTACAATATCCTAGTAAGCCACCACAAACTTAATGAAGTTTTTGCTTTTATTAAGGTGGAACTGCAGAAAAGCAAGTTAGAAGCAGAATTAGCCCTTGCCAAAAACAACTTGAAGAAAAAATTGGGAAAACTGTATTATCTAGAGAGTCTTCAGCAGGCAGGATATGGAAAACGTGGGGCTTTAAACTTTGAACTTTGTCCTGTTTGTCAAGTACCATTAGGAAACAAGGTAATCCATCTATTTAGAAAGAACAAAAACCGTTTATAAGTGAGACCCAAGAATTTGCAGTCTAAAAGAGATCGAAAACTATCCTAAGAACTATTGGCAATCATTAGACAGTTAATGTTCAAAACTGAATAGAGGCATCATTCTTTGGATTATAGCGATCACCTTTCCTGTACTAGTTTCTTTATCTTTTGTCTTTAAACTTGGTTTGGTTAATGCTTTATTAGTTTATCATAGTCGAGGTGCTTGAGCACAAATATTGTTAATGAACTTCGAACAATTTAGTTTAGCAGATTAGCTCTAAATTTTTTCGTCTTTTTGATTAATTTTTTAATATTTGAGATTTACATATTTTTTCCCCTTGAGGAATTTATGAATAAGAAAATATAGCCAATAGATCTAGAGAACGTGACGAGATTAGAAGCTCTCGTGTGGCTCCGCAAGAATCTGGCCTTTTGCCAGGTTTTATAATCAAGGTCAGTGTAAAGCTTGATCTTAAGAATTATTCCGCGACAAATATTCACGTAGAAATATTAACAATTATATAAACATGATTCGAGTTCAAATCCTGGTGTCACCAGTCCTTTGAATCAAGGTGGAGGTCAATGGTGTTACTCTGTAAACTCAGCCGGCATGATTCTGGAGAAACGGCTAAACAAATTCAGACGAAACCTCTGAATTTCAGATGCTAGATTGGGTGAACAACACCTGGTCCTACTCCAAATTTAAGTTCAAGTTTTAGACTATATAGATGTTTTTTCATGTAGTCTATTTAGTGTTTTTGGTCATACTGGCTCTGTAGGATGTTATCACATATTTATTTTTGGGTTCAATGCGATAATATTGTCTAGAAGTCTCTCTTGTCTTGCATCGGTTTTTCCATTTGTTTTAAGATTTGCCAATTTAAATTTGTTTGTCTGAGTACCTAATCTGTTAAATTTTACAAAGACACACGTACCAAGGAGTATGACAATTTGCTTTGATGTACAAGTGTATATATAAAAGATGCTATATATATAACTGGTACTTTCTACTATGTGATGTCTTTATTTGTATTTAATTGACTTTCTCTGGATTAAGCCAAATATATAACTCTGGGTCCGAGCCATAAAAATATCATGAATTTCATGGAATTATATCCCCAAATCGGCACCGTCTTTCTACTCTTGCATCAAGTTTTTTTCAAACTCGTCTCAGTTCCCTATGAAACTACATCATGAGCCCTAAACACTTTGTATTACAAATATTTCCCACTTAAACACTCAATTACGTGCCATTGAATTTCAATGGCAAATATTTTTTTTGCATTTTCTAAAACTTTCCTATTTTATTTTTCATGTATTCGTATTCCATGCTTTCATCTTTTCTTCTTTTCAAGTTCTTTTGTTGGGTAATTATAATCTTAATTGTTATCCAAAATTTTTTTTTTCAAAAGACGCGTAAAAATTGAAAGTCTGTACGACATATTTGAAGCATTTGAAACATGCGATCGACCCGATTTTCGAAGCTTTTATTGTTTAGTAGGTTTGAAAATAAAATCTTCTTTTGTAATCTGTTGTTTTTTTTTTTTGGGGGGGGGGCACATACTGAAAAAAGTTTTGTGTAGCCGTTTAAGTCATAAATTATGATTACGATAAACTACGAAATGGCAAGTTCGGTCCGCCACTCTCTCCTCTCTGTCTCTGAAAAAAGAAACAAACCACCCTTGAAAGTGATGTTTCTTTTAAACAGTTCGAGTATTTTTCAGGTGGAATCTTAAGAATTTTTTTTGGGGGCGGGAGGGGAATTCGCAGCGAGGATGGAATTTCCAGGGAGTAATTTCCTGGGCGGAAGAATTTTACGTGGGAGGAACTTCCTATGGATATATTTTTGTGGGGGGAATTTCCACAGAGGGAGGAGCTGAAAGTAAGGACTGGCATTGAAAGTTAAAATGAACAGATATTGGTTCCTATATTAAAGGGGGCTACCCCCTCTGTATCACACTACTATTTACGCAAAGGTTCGATCTTTTGTCCCACTTCCTTAAGAATGATTCCTGAAATGCAAGGGCTGTGTAATTAGAATGAAAACCTTTTTTCAAAAGTACTTTTTAAACTTTAGCGTGAAGAGAGGGGTATTGAGGAGGGGGTTAGCCCCCCTTATATACGGAATAATTTTTGTTCGTTTTAATTTTAAATGTTCCTCCTTACTTTCAGTAGAAAGACTTTTTTTTTATTTAATATATTGAGGAAGAACTACAAATTAGTTAATTTGTAGTCTCATTTTTCGATTCGTGAAGAAAACAGCTAAAGCATCAAAGTTACTCTTAATTTCACAATAATGTAAAGCAATCCAAGATAGAAAATTAATATGGATTTAAATTGTTTATATTCTATTATTTTATTACAGTTTGTGTTACAGATGATTTTTCATCGCTAAATTTCTTATGAATATTGAACATTTAACATTTTTTTTTTTACAAAATCATAGATAGCCTATATTCCTGATTTTTTTCTACCTCCGAAATTGTTTCTAATTAAGTGTACTTGGTGTAATGATTTTCTGAATTTATATGGTCCCTGAAAACCTATTCTTTGATAAACTCGCTTATTTGAACATTTTCGTTGACAACTCTAGTTTCAAAGCTCCCTGCATAAGCACATTAGCCATTTTTGTTCTCTTTTTGAATGCAACCTAACAGGAGAAAGCATATTAGATACTTTCTATATATACATATATATATATATATATATATATATATATATATATATATATATATATATATATATATATATATATATATATATATATATATATATATATATATATATATATATATATATATATATATATATATATATATATATATATATATATATATATATGAATTCAAAATATGTTTGTAAATAGTTATCTCTGGGAAAAAACACAAAAGAACGTTTGTATACAGTATAAGTAATTCAGATTAATATTAATGAACCAGTATAAACGATTCTTTGCTAGAGAATTTTTTTTTGTTCATACTTCTAAAGTTATATCGAGTTTCATGCCTTATTTTTTTTTTTTTTTTTTTTTTTTTTTTTTTTTTTTTTTTTTTTTTTTTTTTTTTTTTTTTTTTTTTTTTTTTTTTGTTATTAAGAGCATCCATGAGTACAATATTTTGCTTGTTTAAAATTGTTTTACATTTTCTTCTTCCGTTTTGTACCAGTTGATGTCCTAAAACGTATTTCTGAGCGATATATTATCATCAAGTAAGCTATTTTGTTCTTTTTATTTATAGTTGACTGTCCATTTTAACCTTCTATTCCTTAAATAGAATTTCCACCCTTTTTTCAGTGGTCAGTATTAATTTGCGGTCATAGTTACTGTATGGAATGCATACGGGCATTGAAGCAGAGGTTACCTGCCTCTGGAGTATCTATTACTTGCCCTTATTGTCGTCAAGTTTGTTTATTTGAGGACGTATCCTATGTGTATACTGGAGCAGATGAAGGGGATAAAAGCTTGCAAGTTGAAGTAAAAGGTTCACACTCTACAAAAGTGGATGCTCTGGTTCGAGAGATGCTTATTTTGAAAGAAGAAGAACCAGATTCGAAGTCACTAATATTTTCAACAGTGAGTGTTCTCATTGCATATAAAGAAATTCAAAGTTTAAGCGAATTTTTACCTGTAATAGCTTTAAAAATACAGGGACTGGGTCTAAAATAGAGGGGGCAAAATCGTAACAATATTAAATTAAAGTAAATTATTGATAATGTCAGAAACTCTGGGGTAAGAAAGTGGAAAAAGAAGGAGTGGGAAAAAGAAGAAAGTGAAAAAACTGGGAAGACCAGAAAGAAAATTAACTAATCATATAGTCAAAAGATTATCGAAAGAGTCACTGAAAGCAAAACTGATAAAAGGGCTCGAGGTTGCAAAAACCTCTAATGGAAAACAGAAGAGAAAAGGAGAAGAGTAAAAAAAGGTATAAAAAGAAAAAACAAACTTTAAAACGTGGTTTCTTAATAACAATAGAACATGGAGGTGGCACTATATCCCATGAAATATGAATCGTAATCATAGGGAAAGAAATAAATTTTAGTGAATATTTTGCATGAAACTGTACTAAATTTTTGCCTGGATATAATATTTTTAGCCCGGTATTTTCTAGAATTGATGATATATCCAGTGACATGTACAAGAGAAAGGGGTTTGACTCCTTTTTTCCCAGAGAACCTGTATTACTAAAATAATTGTAAATACTAGTGTTTTCCTAGTTTTAAAGACTGATTCTTGGCAAAAGAGTGTGTTAAAACCTCTGAATTGGCTTCTTTTAAGTAAGCATTTGTATGAATGGTATTTTTTCGACAAGTTAGTAAAACATCAAGTGAAAATCAAAGAGTAAGTAAACTGTCCCTCGTCAGTGTGAATTCTTAGCTTTAGGTCCCATCCTCCAGACAGAATTTATGTGTAGGCCCAAGTCTATACTAACCAAAAATTCTTCTTTCCTTTAATTCTTCTAAGGTTAAATGGTTGAAAATTAAAGTTCATCCTTGTTAAACTTAAAATAATGAAAATTCAAAGAGATACTGATACTGAAAAATACCTATTAAAAATACTCTAGATACTAAAAATATCTTTTTTGGATTTTGCTTGGAAAAATGCCTTTTTTGGCATTTATATTGAACAAAAATGGAAACGACAACCCCCATAGATATTGAAGACTACATCCCACCTTTAAATTTATGTAAATTGACGCTACTGAAAGAAAAGGTACACGAAAATTAAAAGTTATAAAAATTTAGAGAATTTAACGGGTAAGGGTAGTCATTAAGAATAACAAGCTCTTGCCGTTTATCAACCAAGAGCTGCGGAACTTTTACATTGACTTTGTTTCCTGTTGAGGTCGCCCGTAAAAAGTCACTTTTATCGTCCAAAAAACATCGAATCTGTTTACAAGAGACTGAACTTTTTTGTCATCAGAATCATCAGAGTTCAGCCTTTTGGCCTCTCAACTAACATGTTCGTAGATTGTTCTTTCCAACTACCAGGAAAACATTCTGATTTAATATAAAGAAAGAAAAAGATCAAAATGGTTTTTTTTTAAGGCCAAACATGAATGCTGAGAAAACACACAAAGCAAATATTTCGAGACGACAACCGCCTCTCTTATTCTGCGCGAACATTATAGTATATTCAAGGAAAATGCTGAAGAAAAAACCAACAAAACAGGCGTGGATAGTTAATGAGAATAAAACAAAAAACCAATGAAAAAATCAAAAAATTAAAAGACAAATAAAATTCAATAAAAGCCAAAAATTATAAGAATTAAAACCAAATACCAGAAATATAAGATATAACCTTAGGCTGCTGTCTCTTGTATTGACCTGAACTTGACTTTATTGAACAAAAACGCTAATCATAAATTTTAAACAAAGGAAACAGAGAGGCATGAAGCTTATGAACTAAATGATTATTTTTGTGGTGAAACCCTATGGTCTGAAAATTGGGTTATGTTTTTGTAGATTCTCTATCTACTCCTGTGATAATTGTTTATATACAATGAGTCATCCAAAAATCAGGCAAGATGTTTCGTTGAGATGAAACGAACAAAAACTAGGACCAAAACTATGCAATAGGATGAAATGCTGACATTCAAAGTAAGAAAGCTCAATATTACATCAAAGGAAGCGGAAAGAACGATACATTTTTATGGTATTGCTTATAAGCACAACGAAAATATAAAATAAAACACTTTTATGTTACAGTTTCTTAATACAGTCAGTCACCTTATTATTGTATGTACTTGTTTCATTTTTGTTGTATATTTTTAGCGTAGTTTTATGTTGTGTCTTCTTTATTAGTGTGTTTTTTTTTAGTGGGACGCAAATCTAACAATAATCAGTAATGCCCTTGAAATGAATGGGATAAGCCATTGTTTTCTTACTTCAAGCAAATTCCAAGAAAATCTTCATAGATTTAAGGTAAGAAAAGTGTATTCTAAATTGAAAAGTCTAAATTGCTCTTTATTTGATTGTTGATTTGTCGAAAGTCAAGTAAAAGAAAAGATCGAAGTACAATATAGACAAAGGAAAACGCATGAAGCATTGCTGCCAGATTCTAGTTTTTCTGGTGGTGGCTGGAGGACCCAATGATTCATTTCTGGTAAGATTCATAACAAAAAAACAAAGCTTTTTATTTTTTTAAATATGTGTGACAAATCCAAATATTTTTAAAAATTTTTGTTTCTTGTTTAGTTCCATTCTAGTGTATCTCTACCCTGAACTCTTAAAATATGGAGCCTAAGTACTTCATGAAAGGCTCTACTAGATATTTGAAATAGAGAGCATTCCTCCTGATTGGAACAAACAGGGGTTATTGCCAAGCTGTTCCAAGAAATTTAGAACTGATGACTGGTATAATATGCGGGGTGATAGTTGATGGTTGTATAATTGGCATTAAACTATCATCTTTAAGGAGTAAAGTCCTCTGTCTAGTTCTACTTAACCGGATTCAGTCAAAAATCAACACAATACTAAGAGATGAGCAGCGTGGCTTTGGACCTGTTAATCCTATGGAAAATCTGGTAGTATTATGGATTCTCTGACAAGATTCTGTGTAATAGTATTGCATTGTTCGATGAAGAAGATGTGCCGTACAGACTGATCTTACTAATTTTTTTTAGTGTAAAGTCTGGTGTTCACCAAGGATGTATTCTTTCCCCAGTGCTTTTTGCCATCCTTATAGACTATATCCTTTGAATGTACAACTTCACAGGTGGAATCCGACTGGACCAGAGCCGAACTCTGTGTGACCGTGATTTGTTGACGACATTGCTCTCTTGCCTTATTTACAAGAGGAATTACAGAAGAAAATCAATGAGCTCCAAAATAAAATAGATCTAGCCAGAATAACAATTAGTACACTGAAAACAAAAATCGTGGGGAATAATATAAACAAATTCCCCCCCCCCCCACTTCGAGGCGGGACTGAGGTGCTTGAGTAGACGAAAGAATTTAAATACCTTGTGAGTCACGTCGAGGCTGAAGGGAGCCTCGAAAGCGAAATTTTCACGTATTGCTTGTGCAGGAAGCGCTTCTAAAAAATTAGAAACGCGTGGAATAATATAGCTTACTATATGAAATTGAAACTCTGGATGTTCAATAAGAACGTCATCTCAGTAATAAAGTAGGCTACGGATATAAATCTTTGGCTTTAACTAAGAAGCTCGAAAAGCGAATTCTAGGGCTTGAGAATAACTGTGTTAGACGCTTTCTTGGAGTATGACAAGATTACGAGCGCTTTGATTCGTGAGAAAACGAAACAGTCATTTTTGACTGTAGTAGTCAATGGCGCTACTGGGATCACATGATGCCCATGGGCAAAGGTTGACTCCCTCACAATGTGTGGTGCTGGGTCCATCCTCGTATTGGAGGGTTTGGACGTAAAGAGGCATCGCTAGGCTGATACCTGAAGATAGATGGTATGCTGTTCATTTCGTCAATGCAGGATCTTTGGTCTGGAGCACTGTGTAGGTTATCGTAGAGAGGCACCGTTGTTATTTTATGCGCCAGCTGGCACTGGAAGTCGTAAATCTAATTAAGTTATGCTGTTGAAGCCTTATAACAGACGAAGAAGGATATTTTTGTGGTAACCCCCTTTGGTACCTTTGAGTTGATGCTCTTCGTTCTTAATTTAGTCAGTAACATGGAATGGCTCCAGCCCCGGAGCCTCTAAAGTCAGTATCTGTGTCTAGACTGTTCTGGGTTAAAGGCCCATATATTTTTTTTTTACCATAATATGGTAAAAAAATGTATTAAGGTATTGAGTATTAAGTAAATAAAAGATTAAGTGTAAAGGTATTAAGTAAATAAAAGAACAGGGCAGAATGAACTATGTTATCCAGTATTTTTAGTGGTAAATAGTAGTGTAACATGCGGCTTAATTTGTTAAGTTTCCAACGAAGATAACCTTGGTTGTTCATGCAGATATTAGTAGAGTTATCTAAATAAATAAATTTTCGTTTACGTTGATGAATAAGCTGGTTACATTTATACTCGTTTTATGGGCCCAAGACCTTAAGAAAAAATCATATAAGATATATTTTCTTAAAAAAAACAACTTAAAATAAATCAGCACCCTAAAATTACTTCCGTGCAGCCATTATTAGAAAAAAAACTAAATTTTAAAGAAAAAAGCAAAGATGATATTTTAAAATTAACTTAGAACAAACGCATCTAAACAAACATCACACTTTTTGAAATGTTCTTGCTGCTTTGTAAAGAAAGCACAAAATTCGGAGTAATTCTTCTTATTTTTTTAAGAGCATTCCCATTCTAATGGACACATTCTGTCTCTATTTTCTTCGTTTTCTTTAAAAGTAAATATAATTTTTTTTTAATTAAAAGTAAATTTATATCCTTTAAAGGCTATTTAAAATATGCACCAATATGTCAAATTTCTACAGACCCGTCACCATTCTTCCCCCTCTCGGAGGTAGTTACCACTTATGCCTATCCTATCTCCACTAGCTACAGTTAAACATTCCTTTACTATTACTGAAACCATCTTAAGACCTCTAATTGACTCAGGACTCTACAATTTTGGCTATTGGATCACTAGTGAAAATTGGTCCCCTGTGCACCAAACAAATGATGTCGACTTCAAGGCTTTTTCCCTCCAAAATTTATTGAGGAGTAATTATGAAGCCCATTTTCCGGTGAAAAAATTAAAATATGCTCTACCGATAAACCTTACATTACTGCGACTTTTAAAAAACTAATAAGAAAAAAAATCAATTTGTTCAAGCAAGGACATATCACACTGGCTAATGATCTAAGAAAGTTCCTGAAGAGAAAATTGAGAAAGGCAGCTTCTGAGTATTACAATAGTAAGGTTAAGGATCTGTATTCTAACAAACCCAAACAATGGTACAGGAAAATTAAAGAGATTTGCGGAAAAAACCCTGTTGAAGTTAATTTTCATCTCCCTGAGCCCCCTTACAAGATAGCCAACGATTTGAACCTGCATCTTGCGTCCATAGTACAAAGTCTCCCCCCTTTCACTGGCTCAGGTCAAACTATTCCTCCCTCCGCCTCTTTCCCCCAAATTTCTCCCTCTGATGTTATAAATAAAATCCGAAAGCTAAAAAAATCAAGTACTTGCCCATTAGACATCCCAATTGACTTGATTAAAGCCTTTTCAGACACAATTGCTGGACCTTTATCTGATATTTTTAACCAAATTACAAAATCTGGTAAATTCCCAAGTTGCTGGAAACTAGGTTTTATAACACCCATCCCAAAGAAATCTTCCAGTCTGACTATAACCAACATAGGTCCTATTGCACTCACTCCAGTTTTTTCTAAGCTTTACGAAGGGTTCCTTTGTGACTGGCTTAAAATTAAAATTATACCACGCATTGACATCCGACAGTTTGGTAATTTAAAGAAAAACCTCCACCACCCATTACCTTGTACACTTGATTCACACGATCCTAAGTGAACTAGAGAAACCAAATGTTTGGCTAAACCTAGTTTTAGTAGATTTCCAAAAAGTGTTTGACTTAGTTGACCACACTATCCTAATTCGTTTACTACATGATAACTTTGAAATTGAACCACTTTTAGTAAATATTGTTATATTGTTCCTTTCAGACAGATCACAAGTTGTAAAATACAAAAATACCTTCCCTAACCCCCTCCCTAGGTACTGTGGAATACCTCAAGGAACCTTATTGGGACCAATATTATTTCTTGTCATGATTAACGAAATTGGCAAGGAATTCCCCCAAAGATGGAAATATGTGGATGACTTGTCGATCCTTGAAGTATGTCATAGGAATATTAAAAGTGACCCCGTTGAAATCCTAACCCAATGTTCTGATGAATCTAAGAATCTAAATATGACAGTAAATCCCACTAAATCACAGATAATGACGATCAACTTCTTGAAATCTACTCCTGCTTTTTGCAACCCAATCCCAAGCGAAATGCTAGTGAAACATGTTAAGCTTCTTGGTGTCACAATTTCTAATGATCTTAAGTGTGACACACATGTTTCCAACATTGTTAAACAAGTAAATGTTTCACTATCCATTTTTAAGCTGCTAAACAAATTTAATTGTCCTAAGATATATTCCCTCCGTGTTTACTTATCCTTCATCAGGCCATTATTGGAATATGTATGTCCGGTCTTGCATTCGCAACTTTCAAATGAACTTAGTGACAAAATCGAGTCGGTCCAAAAGCGTTCGCTCAGGATCATTTACAAATAAGACAAAATTCCATAGTCCTTCCTCCTTAAAGCTGCACGCATTACCACCTTAAAAGAAAGGAGGGAAAAAATTTGCCTGCTTTTCGCTAAATCAGTCATTTCCAATCCCCGTACTGAGGACTTACTCCCTGATTTTCACAATCCCATTAGACTCCGACTCCCCCGGTCAGCCTCCTTAGCAATCCCAACTTACTCTCCGATCCATGCTGTTACAGAAAGGTTTCGTAAAAGTTTTATACCCTTTATTCTGGAACACCTTAATAATAATTCGTGATTATGTACTTGCCAAATTCCCCTTTTCCTCTATTGCCGTTTTTATTCTTTTTTGATTTGCTGCAATGTTTTTGTAATTTAATTGTTAAGTTTACTCATTTGCCCTTTATCTTTGATGATTTTGCTTTTTTAATTCCTTTTAATTTTAAGTGTTTGACTTAATGTATTGTTTTGAATTTTTTTTCTTAGCTTTTACTGACATAAAGCGAATTCGGCTCAATAGAGCTTGTGATAGTCTTTTGAAAATAAATATTATCTTATCTTATCTTATTTCTTTAAAAGTAAAATGAAATATTATTCTCTTGAAGTTTCTATATATATTTTTTTTTATTTTTTTTTTAAACTTGTTTACTCCACTCACCAACTTGTTTGCGCTTATATCATATAAATTTGTTCAATTTTGAGTCATTTTTCGACCACTTTCAAATGTCCAATTACTTTCGAATCTTATTAGTATATACACTCCCAATGATAGCAAAATAATACAACATCAAAATCCCCCCTCTTGTATACCCTCCCTCGTATAAACAAAATAACATTAACGGGTGACTGGTCACAACAAAAATTCAAAAATAAACGTAATTATGGAAGACTTGATAGCGCACCAGTAAGAACACTCGTCTGCGGCCGCGGTAACTTAGGCTCGAATCTTAAACAAGGCAAATTTTTGTCTTAGGGAAAACTAAAGACGGACAGTCTTAGGGAAAACTTAAGACTGTTTAGTCTTAGAGAAAACTAAAACGTCGGAAGTAACAAATATATATTTTTGTCTCGAGAAGCTATGAAAATAGGTGAAAACGAGGGGGCGCAAAAAGGATTGGGCTCTACTGAGTTTGATCTTTTTAACTCGTTTTCCTCAACTCACTGACTTTTTTCATTTATACATTTATCACTTAGATCAAGTTGATATCTATGTTATGAAAAGTCCAATCCGTTTCGTGCTCCTTTTACTTATATTTGTAGATTGTCGAGTTTGATCTTCTTAACTCGTTTTCCTCAACTCACTGACTTTTTTCATTTTTTTAGTCATTTCGAAATCTATGTTATGAAAAGTCCAATCCGTTTCGTGCTCCTTTCACTTATATTTATAGATTGTCGAGTAAAAAACTAATTTCCTCTTTTTAGTCTATTTTGAAATCGAGATTATAAAAAAATATATTTGTTGCTTCCTGTACTTTTCAAGGTAGAAATCAATCCCTCTCTCCTCTCCATCAAGGATTTTAAGAAGGAGAAACAAGGAGCAACTGATTATCGGTTTGATGCAGCCAACAATATTTTGGTTGTAAAATGGCAGGATAATAACGTTGTCTGTATTACATCCAGCTATCTCATTCTAGATACACTAATACCGGTTGAACAAAGATTGAAGAGACAAATCGTGGAAAGTTTCGTTTTGGTGTTGAGGGTATGGAGCTTATTTTTGGAAACTTACCTTTACCCTGGTGTGGTTTCTTTTTCGCCTTCTGTGTCTTGTTTTTTACAGTTCTTTAATTTGTAATATTTATGTAAATACATTGTTGTTTTCTTTCTTAGCATGATCCAGAACTTAAAGCACTCTTACTTCCTGTACATTCTGGTGCAAATGGACTTAATTTGATAGAAGCAAACCATGTGTTCCTCTTTGAACCCATCCTGAATCCAGGTAGTGAATTGCAAGCAATCGGACGTGTCCATCGAATTGGACAAACTAGGTAATGAAGTCTATTGCTCTACTTCCTCGTTGAATATTTACAATTGAAAACACGCATAATATTGCTATGTCTTACTCTTTGGTTTTCCTTTTCTGCTCTTAATTGCCCTCTCTAGCCTTTCTTTTTTGTCATAGTGGACCATTGTGAGGGCTTTATCTGTCCTAATAGAATGTTTAAGCAACCTGCCTCCTTATTCATTGAAAATCCAGCTACTATTCTAATCAGGTAACAAAGTCATTTTACTTTCGAATTTTGTCGTTTTCATTAGGCACCAGCCATTTACCGGTTTCAGCTTTTTTTTCAGATAAATAGCTCGCCAAGCTTTTTTGTTAGTTCTTCATATATTTTACAGGACTTCAGATACCACTACTATGAAGCTTTTTTCCTTGACGGGGTGGGGGTGGGGGTGAGGGAAATGTTTCAGATATATAATATCCTATTATAGACCATTAGACAGTATTGAATTGTATTATTCCTATTTACGATACCTTGTTTTTTATTTAAAATAGTATTTTGTGTTGCGAGTCAGTTGGCTGTATCCAGCCAATTATACTTTAATTTGCTTCTTAAATAGTTAAAACAATAAAAATATTTCTGTTTAGGCATATCTTTTAGTTAAGTATTCTGGTTTCTATGAAATGTCTTATCTATTGCTGAAGCTGTGTTCGGAGTTCCTGATATTAAGGATATTTGTTATGCAGTAATAACTGCATTTCAAATTTGTTTTTTTGTCACCCATCTCGTGCTAGTGAACCTAGATTCAAGATTCAAAATGTTTATTTAACACGCAAAATAAACAAAAATAATAATATTTAAATAAAGCCGACAGAGAGCTAAGCTATTAGGCGCTGAGCTGTCATTCCTTTGACACCTTCCAACATCAGGTGGTTGAATGTATAAAGCTTTATGTAAATCTGTATACTTATGGATATTTGTATTTATTGTACAATTATTCTCTCCTATATCTTGGATATGTTTTATATGACTCTTTCTTCTTCTGTTTCTTGCGGGTATTGATTAATTTTCAACAGATCAAGACAAAACCACCGCTTGTTTGTGCAAACAGGGTTTTTAGGCCTATGAGATACAGTCACAATTAATTTTCGATGTTTAAAGCGTTGCTTTTGTCAAAACGGGAAACTTCAAGGTGTCTTGAGAAGCAAATGAAATATGGGAAAACGAATTGGATCAATCCATGGATTGTGTTAAGTATGAGCTGATGGCTATAACTCTTTTACTTTTAAAGGTGCCACATTTTGCCTAATGAATTAAGGCGAACAAAATTAATCGTGGTAATTCATACGTTTTGTAATGTTGTTGTTGTGCAATGTTGTAATTTTTTTTTCCTACAAAGACTAACATCCTAGTCCCCTAAACAGGATATGCTTGATCGATGGGTCAGACCTTTTTTACCATTCTGAGCGGACATCTTAATAGATAGTGTTGGTCAAACAGTTGGTCATCAATGTCTGTTGTTAAATACTTGACCTCAAAGTTTTTCTTCTGTTTTCCGTTTACTGTAAAGCTTACTTCTGGCACATAGGCACCTTTAGAATTTGGATTAGGTAGAGTACCCTTGTTTTTGTTTCAAAGTAACCTCCTTTTTTGTCTCTAATTCTATATCTTGCACCGATTTGTTTCATTCTATATGGTTTATTCATTCTATTTATTTCATTCTATTGGCTAATTTTTGTTTTTTCTTCTTTATTTTAGAGAGACTGTTGTTCATCGTCTCCTTGTGAAGAAAACTATTGAAGAGCAAATGCACCAAATGTTAAGCAGTCATTTGGCTACTGCACGTACCAACACAAACTCTAATGAAAACCCAGTAACGATTAGGAACCTTTATCAACTATTTAAAATTCAACACCAACAACCTCAATAATTATATTAACCCCTTTTTCCAATCATCTGTTTGTAATCTCCGTAGGAAGGTGACATAAAGCAGACAAAAAAAGACAAAAAGGCTCTTTGCTAGCTAAATAGGCAGAAAGGCTTCCTAGTTGAATGACAAACAGCTGTCTTTGTCGACTCTTTGTTGAGCAAAAAGCCAGCTGCCACCCGCCCTCCTCCGCTAGCATTGGCTTTTGGCTTATACGAATAATTTTAAAATTGCACCATCCAACAAATTATGCTAAACCTAAAAATTTAGGAAACTTCCCGAAAATTCAAGGATAGTGAAAATACTCTTCATAGCTAATAGTAAGCAGGCTTTTACAAAGGCACGAATACACCCCCCCCCCCATTGCTGTGCATCCTGCAGTCGACAAATAGATGGTGCCATTGATGTGACTATTGCGCCAGCTAATGAATATTTGTGCCTGAGCCACATGCTGCTTAGTAGCCTTACTTTGCCGACATTGTCGTAGCTATACGCTAACTTTTACAGGAATCTTTACTCCAGAGGAGATAAAGTACTATACCCCGACCCCTCTTGGCCTCATCCATTCAACCTTCTTTCATCATTAATATCTAAGCCCCATGACCAAAGGAACACTTCGAAAGCTTCAAGTCGATTAACCCGCCGTTTCCAGGATTTATTTAACTGTTTTTTTGTTTTTTTTTTCACACGAATAAGCTGTTTTGATTGTGGATGATTTAGACGAATGCTTTATGCATCTGTCAAGGATTTTGCAGAAAGAATGGATTCAACTTTGGCTTTTCGTTTTAAGTAGGGTTTTGCTGCTCAAAATCTTGGATCCTGCTTGTTTTAGTATCTGGTTTCTAGTAGCCATCCAACACACTGAGACTATCTTTTGAATTTTTTGGTTAACCTCTACGGCTTGTTGAATTTTTGTCCTGTAATGATGTGGTTAGAGTTATTTCCGTTAGTCACATTATTTGCCTGTTTTTCGCTGTTTTGAAAAAAAAATATCCCCCTCCCCGTTTTGCCAAAATAGGCTTTGGTAAATTTATCAGTTTGCTAGAAAAAAAACGAAAACGCAGTCATTTTCTCATATTTGTAATGATTTTTTTTTTTTTTTTTTTTTTTTTTTTACACCAGTATTGTCTTGAGATTTTCTTTTTTTCTTGATGTGTACTTTTCAATTAAACATTTAGCGTAGTCGAGTTTTCTTTTGATCATTTTTAGTTGTTGTTTTTTTTTATGTCTTTTTGTGTACTTTAAACGTATTATAGAAGTATTATTTTTCTCTCTTGATAAGTTTGGATATTTGATTTCATATTGGATAGATCTGAAATAATTTTTTTTATGCAGTACGATTGTACAGTTCCCTAAATACTACTGGCGTTCATTTAATTTATGTCTAAGATTATGAGGCAAAAATTGACTTGTCATTTACCACAACAATCACAAACATCGAAAGAAACCTTGTAGAAGAATATACAGATGGTTCTAATTTTATTTTATACTTTCAAGGCCCTGACTGGGATGGTCTATGGGTTTATTGCCATCCTCCTCTTGGATCAACATTCACTTGGACGTTCCATTTTTTATTTTCGGTTTTCTTAGATAGTTAAAATTTTGAGGGTGTTTATCTGAGGACTTATTCTGGCAGGTTTTCTGATACAGGTGAAAGGTAGGTTTCTGTGCCTAAGTTTCCCAGATATTTTTAAGGAGTCCTTTCGGCACAGTTTAGGGTAGAATTCTCCACCTAACCCCTAGTCTATGTGAAGGTCGTATATTGTTCCTATCTACCGTCTTCCATAGATAGGAGGTAGGTTGTAAATCAAGCTGAATGGATTTCTAAGTTCTATGACAACTTGTCAATCGTACTGGAACTTTTCAGGCATGTCTTAATCTAGCTTATTACGAGATCTGTGCATTCTGGCCTTGCTTCAGGGAGTCCTACCCTGCTGTAATTTGAAGGCTGTAATTTTTCAATCAGCCCCAGCTTTTGCTTGCTTTAAATGTTTTATAAACCATGGTTTGTAATTATAACGGTTAGAATTAACATAAAAGATTTTTCTTGTGGGAAAGAGACTTAAAACGAACATAAAGTTGCCTTTTATGTGAGGGGGTCTCCCGATCCACTCTTCTTTTTAAAGCTTCGTGGCTGTGGCATGAAAATAATAACAATACATATGTCCAATCGCATTCTTTTTTATTACAGTGCCCCGTGGATGAATTCCTGAAATTGTAGGTGTATTATCTATAATACCTAGTTTTAGTGGTTTTCAGTAAATGGAGCAGGGGTTAATTTTTGGTCAAATGGCGTGAAAGACAATAGATAAGTCAAACATTTGCTATTCCCAACTGGAGACATTTTCTACATTCGAATATTGTTTCAGTAAAGAACAAGTTAGCAAGCTTACTTGTAATTAGCAAACTTAGCAAAGACAGTAGCACCCTTATACTGCAGGGAAGTTTGTGTTATTTAGGCTTTCTATCGGTCTTTTAACTTTTTGTGAAATAAAGGCTTGTTTTACAGATTTAATTTTTGTCCGTTAGGATTTCTTTTATAAAAAGTAGATTGTAGCCTGCTTATAAGATTGATTTATAATACAGTGTACTACTGAATGGGAATGTGCCCTCGGAAACAAATAAATAAATATATAAAGCTTTTTGACACTTCAAATTGAATAGCTATCTTTTAGTTTTGGTCTGGTGATCTTTCTGCCCTATTTGGGACAAAGAGTAAGTTCTAAGTCTACAGTGGCTTGTTAATAGCGGAAACCATCTATGACGTGAAAGTAAAGGATATAATTCTAGCCAGGGAATAAAACCTAGAGAAAAAAGCAAATATTTCGGCAAAGAATTCGTCTTCGGCGTCTTCAGTACGAGAGAAAATCTAAAAAAAATAAATAAAACAAAGGAAAAGACAAATCTTGAATACCAACTAGTAATGAAAGCCAAAATTAAAAAAAAATCTTAATAATCTGAATGAACAAACCGAGAATTCAAAAAACTGCTTTCACGCTCAAAAGGTAAAAAGTTTCAAAAGACCACGAACATATTAATATGTAATATACTACAGAGAAACATTGGTTTTTGCGAGATCTACGTCCTTTTTCATTCACCCACTTGAATCAGCCGGTCTAAGCTTTTTTCATTTCCCCTTTACTCTCATTACCCTGTGGCAGCACAGTAGATTGATGCTTTGCTTGGAAATACAGGGCCTAAGGTTTGATTCCAGCCTCCGCCAGTGTGACAGGCTTGCTACTCGTCCCCTGTAAGAAAGACCCAGCAATTGTAACATCGATTCGGCGGACAATGTGCCAACGATGGCTATGGAGGATCTTTCTTTTTTTTTACTCCCATACCACTTGTGGACCTAATGGTATCGGCGTTCTTTTTTTTTCAAGTCAAATTATTGGTATAGCTGATTAACTGTTTGTGTATCGTAATGACTTTATCTGTATAATCTGGTATCTATTAAGAAATTGAAGTTGAAGAAAAAACTACAAAGATAATCCAATTTGTACATTCAGTTTAAAATGATTTTTTTTTATTTATCGACGCGGCTATGCTTACACTCCGTTTTTAAGAACTGATTTTTAAATTTCTTGGTTTTAATATGGCAAAATAAGTTATCAAACAGTTCGTGGTAACGAACTGTAGTAAGGAGCGACCCGGCTCAATAGTAACCAAAACTCTAAAAAATTGAATTTTGATATCAATAGCTACATCAAAAGAATCGCATTTTAATTCTGATTTTAAATATATAAGTTTCATCAAGTTTAGTCTTACCCATCAAAAGTTACGAGCCTGAGAAAATTTGCCTTATTTAGGAAAATAGGGGGAAACACCCCCTAAAAGTTGTAGGATCTTAGCGAAAATGACACCATCAGATTCAGCGTATCAGAGAACCCTACTGTAGAAGTTTCAAGCTCCTATCTACAAAAATGTGGAATTTTGTATTTTTTGCCAGAAGACAAATCACGGGTGCGTGTTTATTTGTTTGTTTTTTTTTTTTCTTTTCCCCAGGGGTCATCGTATCGACCAATTGGTCCTAGAATTTCGCAAGAGGGCTCATTCTAACGGAAATGAAAAGTTCTAGTGCCCTTTTTAAGTGACCAAAAAAATTGGAGGGCATCTAGGCCCCCTCCCATGCTCATTTTTTTCCCAAAGTCAACGGATCAAAATTTTGAGATAGTCATTTTGTTCAGCATAGTCGAAAACCATAATAACTATGTCTTTGGGGATGACTTACTCCCTCACAATCCCTGGGGGAGGGGCTGCAAGTTACCAACTTTGACCAGTGTTTACATATAGTAATTGTTATTGGAAAGTGTACAGACGTTTTCAGGGGGATTTTATTTTGTTGGGGGGTGGGGCTGAGGAGAGGGGGCTATGTTGGAGGATCTTTCCTTGGAGGAATCTGTCATGGGAGAAGAAAAATTCAATGAAAAGGGCGCAGGATTCTCTAGCATTACTATAAGAAAACAATGAAAATAAACATGAAAACGTTTTTTTCAAATGAAAGGATGTATTAGCATTGAAACTTAAAACGAACAGAGATTATTACGCATATGAGGGGTTCTAAAAATACTTTACCATAAAGAGCGAGGTATTTAGGAGGAGATAAATACCTCGCTCTTTATGCTAAAGTATTTATAGTAATTTCCACTATTTATTCTAAGGCCTTTCTGATTCAGGGGTCATTCTTAAAGAATTGGGACAAAACTTACGATTTAGTGTAAAGAACGAGGTATTAACGAGGGTACAAACCCCCTCATATACATAATAATAATTAAAGAATATAAAAGTTTGTTATGTAAGTTAATTCTAAAGTTACGTATATGTTTTGCTAATAAAAAAAAATTCGTTAAAATTAAAATTAATAGTTGCCTTTTTATGTAACCGAAAAATTGCATGGCAACTAGGCCTCCTTCCCCATCCCATATTTCTCAAAATCGTATGATCAAAACTAAGAGAAAGCCATTTAGCCAAAAAAAGGAATTAATATGCAAATTTCATTTGAATAGTTTACGTGTGGAGAGTCAAAATCAAACATGCATTAATTCAAAAACGTTCAGAAATTACATAAAAAAAACTAGTTTTTTTAACTGAAAGTAAGGAGCGACATTAAAACTTAAAACGAACAGAAATTACTCCGTATATGAAATGGATTGTTTCCTCCGCAATCCCTCGCTCTTTACGCTAAAGTTTGACTCTTTGCCACAATTCTGCTTTTTAAAACAATTAAAAGCTTTAGCGTAAAGAGCGAGGGATTGCGGAGGAAGCAATCCATTTCATATACGGAGTAATTTCTGTTCGTTTTAAGTTTTAATGTCGCTCCTTACTTTCAGTTAAAAAAACTAGTTTTTTTTATGTAATGATTAGATAAGGCTGGCAAATAGGGCTGAAGAAAATTTTTCCATATCTCTGTTAAGTATAAATTACTTACAAATATACTTTTATTTTTATTTTGATAGTGACCCTAAAAGACTGAGTTTGGGCTTTGTCAAAGAAAATACAATTTCATCGAAAAGTAAAATAAAATGATCGGGGTTTGTAAAATGTGTGGTGTGAAGTAGATTCAAAATTTGTCGATCTGTGACAGAACTTCATTGCTATATTAATGGATGAATTGTGTTCATCTCACCTTAACCCCGAGTGCTGGTGTGTCCTGCCAAGATAAACATTTCAATCGGACAAAAACTCGAGACGCCATTTTCCCAGATCTGTCCGTTCTATCCTTACAATCTTTGGGAAATGCTCTATATTTTTTGTAGGTGGTGCTGTGCTTGCGTAAAATTGTATGTAGTCTCTCCTAATTTGGGGATACGTGACTTGACGATGGAATTTTTATTTTCTTCCTAGTACGGTTACTGCCAGCAGGAAACACAGATAAAGGTATCTTCTTTTACACCTCTTCTATTCTTTTCATTTTCTATAAATCATTTTTCAGCTCTGTTTTTTCTATTTGATGAATTATTTGTAATATATCTTGACAAAGGCCTGCTGTAGTTTTTTAAGGAGGCTCAAAGGGGGGGGGGAGATACAAATAAAAGGTTGTTTGTTACTTTGGTTTTATTATCTGCTAATATGCAAGGTTTTTCTTTCTATTTGTTATATGTATTTTTCTTGGACTGAAGATGGTAAAGCGGTTGTTTCAGCTGGAATGCTTACCTTTTTCTGTGAATATTTATAGAATAGTTTTATTTATACAAAAGCCTGCTGTATTTTTTAAGGAGGCTAAAGGGGAGGGGGGGGGTAACAAAAGTGTATTCATAGCAATACACTTAAACACATAGCAATACATAGTAATACAAGCAATCGTTGTTTAGAATGAAATTCCAACTAAATAGCGTAAACACGAGACTATAACTTTTTAAACGCTGACACGTAAAAAGGAACGAACGAATTGGCGAAAGGTTCTTGGAGTAGGCAATTCCAGTCTCACTTTGTTAGCTGACCTTGTGTTTATTTTATTCCTCAAAAGTGGTGGTAGAATCTCTCTATGTTTTTCACTGCTAAGAATAAATTTGCAGATCAAACCCAAACGATGTTCTGTTAGCTGCCTGAAAACGTTCCCCAGTTTTCGTGTTATTGTTGTTTTTCAGCTGGAATAAAATGGCTGAAAAAAGGCAGTTTATTTAGATGTGGTAAGTTTGCTACTTAAAAAGAACGCTGCAATAAAACATCCCATTTTTGAATAAATTGTTATGTTTTTCTAAGACAAAAGGTTTGAAAAATCTTCAGGAGAGGTGAGGTGGGGGGAGCCAAAAATGTAATTTTCGCTAAAATTACTGAATTTTCGACACTTGTTTTTTGAACATCATTTCCGCCATTGGGCCGTGCTTCCATTCCTTCTGCTCCTTAACTTTTCATTTAAATAAATAGCATCAAATGAGAGGAATAGGCAATGGAAATATCCCTTCAAATTGATCTGATAGACCTCTAACGAAAATAGTTTTACCAATATCATAACCACTGCTGGTTTGATGTAGCAACCCTTGGAGGAAAAAATGACTAAAAAATTCAAAAAAAGCACATGACCAATGGAAGACTGAGACTGTTATTCAGGCACACTAAATATTGGATGTTAATTTTCAACGGGGTTGCACCCCTTAATAGGGATAATTTCCCCTGTTCTCCGACGCATTAAAACTTTTCGTATGAAAATAAATTTCGGTTCTGAAAGCTAAACTTCATAATCGTTATGTATTTAGAATCAACCTAAGAATTCCAGTTCTTCTAATGTATTTATGGTATTGTTTTATATTACCTTTGTTTTGAGTACTTGACAGAACGGAGAAGAGTCAATCTTTATCGAACTGTTCACCACCATGAACGGTTTGGTTCAAAGCTACTGGAAAATGCATTCAGATAAAATAAGATTGACATCATTCGTATTTACAAGGCAGATTAAATGAGAACCAATGAAATTCACAGGAGATTCATGTTCCTAATAGTGACTGGAATGGCCTCCTTCAGTTCCTCCTACAGGTGTACGGGACTCTTATTTGGGGAAGGACTACAAGAAAAAAACTTTAAAAATGCATAAATTGTTTATATGCATTTTTGTTACGTTTTGAGTCAACCAATTTTTTTTAAGAAGGGGGGGGGTTCAAACCCGGTAAAACCCACCCCTGGACACAGCCTTGCCTCCTTCCTTCCCAAGGAAAATATTTCCAGAACTTGAATCAAAGTACAGATAAAACTGGATATCGTGGCTTGTTAAAATCCCTAGCGTTATTAAGAAAGCTCTGTATATTAGGTTTGACGGTCACTACAAATTGCATTTCTTGATGTAGTGTATCTACTCTTTTTCATCGAGCAACTGTGTATTTGTGTATGTACGTATACATTTTCCCTTGAAAACTGCTTTTTTTTTAATTGGCAGCCTTGGATTTTCTGGCCTGAGAAACGGTCTAGGTAGGTCATGAGTTTGAAAGATTCCTTTAGAGCCTGAAGTCTGGAAACAAACTTTGTGTGAGTGACGTTATATTTATAGACACTTCAAGAACATAAATAACATCATTTTTACACCAAGAGTGGTCATATAGTTGTTAATATATATGACGCATGCAAAATTGCAAAAGATGTCAAATGCCTTGGAACAGTTACAGAACAGGGCATGGAACGGGAAACAGCAAAAATCACACTTAATAACAAAGGAAAACATTCCACCAAGAATTTTGCTGCTAGAAGACAAAGTAAAATTACAATGGAATGAAGGAAAATGTTAGTGTAACGTACGTAAGTCTGTGAAGGATAAACAGGAAGGAGGAATCAAATTTTCGTCAGAATTAACTAATTCAATTGAAATTACTAATTTCAAATCGTTAATTCCGAATTACAAATCGTTATTCTCATTCAAGGATGGCAAAAAAATCTCTACGGACATACGACGAAAAAAAATTTAAGGGGAAAATACTGCTGTCTGTTAATCAAGTTTACTAACAAAATAGAAAATATGCTGTTTCAATTCTTTCAAGGGATTTACAGGAAATAGAGGTATGTACAAAACTTTATGGCTGGAGAAACCCAGTCTCGTTTGAAAATTAATGCTATTCCAATGTGTTAATTAAGTTTGTAGTTTTTATTTCACAAACACGTATTGATAACTTGCAATTCAATTTTGATAATGAGTTAGTACTATTTTTCTTTTTCTTTCTTTTTTTTGCAAAAAAAAAAAAAAAAAAAAATCAAGGATTGCCACACAACATCATGGAAGAGGGGGGATTACTATTGAGCAGATAGCGTACGCTAACACGACCTTTCGGTAAGTGCCAGTCGAGACCTGGCACCAGATCGTGGAAGAAATGTGGTGATCGTGAAATTCGTGAAAGAAAATTGTAAAATCATACATTTTTTTCGATTTTCTTTTTCATCAGTTGGACACCAGGAGTCGTTGCAAACAGGGTTTCCACCAGGTCGAAAATAAAGTCATAAAATCTTGAGAAAAATTACTAAAGTTAAAATTCGACTGCTTTCTTCTTAAAACCGGTAGAAAAGATGCATTTTTCGATTATCTACGTCTTTAACAAAAGTTTAAGGCAGTTTTCCCTAGGAAATAGGAGGTATTTTGAATAGAGACCAAAAAAGCACACGCTTATTGATGATGCTGACGTCGTCGTTGTTAAGCAGCATTGTCATCTGACTAAGGAACAGAGGAGAGTACAGAAAACATCAACGCAGTAGGCATGCTTTTGCTCAAATGCTAGCTGGGCAGCACGAGCCAAAATGTTTAGGTGGGGGCAGTAAAGTTTATGAATCTTTTGATCAATATTACGGCTGGTTTTATTTAGTCAGTCATTTACATAATACCCATTTCTTTCAAACCGCACATCCTGGAAAAGAATTGTTTATTTCTAACAAGCATACACAACTAATTAGTGTCCTAGTAAGGACACTTTCAATGATAGTGGATACAAAAACCCTTTAATTTTATTAAGAAACTTAAATATGTTGTGTGTTAAATTCCATAGTATCTGATTTTAAAATAACCCGTGGTTTCTACGATTCTGATCACGTTTGATTTCTAAAACATCAAGATTTTTACGAAATAAAACTCCATGAGAAAAGTAAAAACTATTCTTATTTACATTTCAATCTACCAATGCATTAACGTTTCTATATTCCTTACAGCTGAAGTGTTTCTTTTAACCAAACTTTACACTTGCCGCATCCTCCTCGTTCTATTTTCTCATTGAGAATTGGTAATTCCCTTGTTTTCGAAGTGTGCCACCAATTCTAATGGGAGAATAGAAATCTCTATGCTCTTGGAATGAAAAGGATTATGTAGGATTTATAAAACTGCAGGGGCCACAATATGAGACCTGCCTGAGTAGAAAATCGATGGGTAACGGAGCGAATAAACGACCTCCCATTTAGGGGAGAGGAAATACGATGTTTATTTAAACAGCTATTTCCTGCCAAAGGAAAATGACTTTTCGGTGAGAAATTTAGGATTTATACAAGGCTACAAAAAAGACATTACCTTTAATTGAAACTAGGAAGCCATTGTTTAAAATTAGATAAAAGAAGTTTAACAGTTTTTCTATTTTACTTTGTTGCAATAAAAATAGAACGCATGTCTAATGAGGGAAATATCAATATCGAAATCTTTTGACTGATTATCAGTCTTAAATATGACAGATTTTTGAATAATTCAGTGATATTTTAAAATTCATATTGAACGATTGGGGAAACAACAATATTTTCAAATTGCCTGTCTGAAGTGTCCAATTTACGTCCAACCGTTTGAGCTAGTTTTGTCGATATAACTTGGGCATTCTGCAAAGTAATACTTTTTGTTCACTTTTTGTATGAACTTCACTTTATTTCCGTAAGAAAAACCTTATTTTTAAAATTAATTCTTGCTCGTTTCTTTTTAATACACAATACAATTTACAAGAAGATCTCGGTGTAAATTGGGTAAACAAACTAAAGAATTCAACATGATTTTTTAAGGGCATTAAATTGAGGATTTGCTTTTGTTATCCTTCAAATTTTGGCATGAGATTGGTTCGACTTTGTCTGGCAAATAAAGAGTCTGGGAGGTATATAACCATCACTCTCTTTCAGAATTTGCATATTAAAAATTCAACTATTTTCATAACATGAAAACAAATAAACACCGTTTTAACTTTAGGTAGTTTTTTTTCCATGCCGCATTTCTATTTATTACTTACAAAGGGGAGTGGGAAAGGAAGTTAACAAGAGGGGTGGGGGCTAAATTTCAGTTGAAGGAATTTCGACGATGTAGATTACGATAATACTCTTGTTATAGTTAACAGCCTTTTCACTCAAGAAACGGCACCAAAACGGACCGGGAGTATGGCACTTTACGAAAGAGTTATGAAGACGAATTTATAAGAAATGATAGCTTGTAGATGAGCAATTGACATCTCTCTGTGATTTTGCTGTAACCTACCGTTCCTAGTTGAAAACATTCAACGCGAAAAACTATATAAAACCAACAATTGTAGCAAGTTATTGTTTTGTTACTTTTGTTACTTTTAAATTGCCACGATTTGTTTGGTAGTGTCTTCGATAGTTTATTTTTTTTAATGTAGTAAGAACACCCACAGTAAGGCGTTTCAGCAATAATCAAGGCTTTTAACCCTCAAGTACCTCTAGTTTTAAACTGATGGTAGCAGTTTACTGTAAAAAAACATCATTTCCTCGTTTTTCAAGATGGGGTGGAAAAAAAATGTTACATGTGGGATTTTAGGCCATAATAAACGGATTGTTTCTTTTTGAATTAAATAAAAAAAAACAAGTTTTTTTTAACTGGAAGTAAGGAGCGACATTAAAACTTAAAACGCACAGAAATTACTTCGTATATGAAAGAGGCTGCTACCTCATCAACGCCCCGTTCTTTACGCTAAAGTTTGACTCTTTCTCTCAATTCTTCTTTTTAAAATAGTAAAAAATTTTAGCGTAAAGAGCGGGGCGTTGATGAGGTAGCAGCCTCTTTCATATACGAAGTAATTTCTGTGCGTTTTAAGTTTTAATGTCGCTCCTTACTTCCAGTTAAAAAAAAACTTGTTTTTTTTATTTAATTTCTGAACGTTTTTGAATCAATGCATGTTTTGATTTTGGCTCTCCGCAGAGGAATAATCAAAACGAAATTTGCAATTTTTTTTTTTTTTTGCTAAATAGCTTTCTCGTAATTTTGATCGAATGATTTTGAGAAAAAAAGAGCGGGGGACGAAGCCTAGTTGCCCTCCGATTTTTTGGTTAATTAAAAAAGCAACTAGAACTTTTAATTTTTTACGAATATTTTTATTGGTAAAAGATTTACGTAACTTATAAATTAGCTTACGTAAAGAACTTTTGTATTCTCATGTTTTTATTACATATATTTGGGGATTCGCCCCATTGTCAGTACCTCGCTCTTTACACTAAAGCTTAAATTTTATCCCAATTCATTAAGAATGACCCCTGAATCACAAAAGCCGTAGAATAAATAGTTGAAATTACTAAAAATACTTTAGCGTAAAGAGCGAGGTATTAGAAGGAGGTGAGCCCCTCATATGGGTAATAATTTCTGTTTGTTTTAAGTTTTATTGCTGTTCCTTACTTCCAGCTGAAAAAGCTTTTTCACATTTATTTTTTAATTGTTTTTTTTAAATAATACTAGTAAATCCTGCTCTCCCTTCATGGAAATTTTCTTCTCCCATGACAAATTCTCGATGGAAAGTTCCCCCAGCATATCCCTCTCTTCTCAACCCCTCCCCCAACCAAAAAAATCCTCCTGAAAACGCCTGTATACTTCCCAATAATCATTACTATATGTAAGCACAGGTCAAAGTTTGTAACTTGTTGCCCCTCCCACGGGGACTGTGGGGGAGTAATTCGTCCCCAAAGACATAGTTATAAGGTTTTTCGACTACACAGAATAAAATGGCTATCTCAGAATTTTGATCCGTTGACTTTGGGAAAATAATTAGCGTGGGAGGGGGCCTAGGTGCCCTCCAATTTTTTTGGTCACTTAAAAAGGGCACTAGAACTTTTCATTTCCGCTAGAATGAACCCTCTTGCAACACTCTAGGACAACTGGGTCGATACGATCACCCATGGGAAAAAAAAACAAAAAAACAAATAAACACGCATCCGTGATCTGCCTTGTGGCAAAAAATGCAAAATTCCACATTTTTGTAGATAGGAGCTCGAAACTTCTACAGTAGGGTTCTCTGATACGCTGAATCTGATGGTGTGATTTTCGTTAAGATTTCATGACTTTTAAGGGGCGTTTCCCCCTATTTTCAAAAATAACGCAAATTTTCTCAGGCTCGTAACTTTTGATGGGTAAGACTAAACTTGATGAAATTTATATATTTAAAACCAGCATTAAAATGCGATTCTTTTGATGTAGCTATTGGTATCAAAATTCCATTTTTAGAGTTTTGGCTACTATTGAGCCGGGTCGCTCCTTACTACAGCTCGTTACCACGAACTGTTTGATTTGGAACCCCCGGTATTTCGACTCTCTTTGGGAAAAATTAATGTTTTGCGACACAAAGTGAAAGAAAGGTTTCACTGAACTGTGGTTTGTCACAAAGGGAGGGGGGCTCGAAACTTTTTGTTTGGTTTGTTTTCGAAAAACTCAGTTTCCACGTTTTCCAAGATGGGATACTAAAAATGTCTTCCTTAGGGTTTTAGTGTATTGGGTAGACCATGAAAAACCAATTGGCTATCGTAGAATACCTATTCTCTGGCACTTGGCTCTCTTCGGACAAAAAATTTCGCTTTGTGACACACAGTTGCAGAAAACATCTTTTTTGTTTTTTGTCAGAAATCAGAAAAATTAGAAAAAATGAGGTGTTTTTAACTTACGAACTGGTGATCGGATCTTAATTACATTTGATATTTAGAAGGATATCGTGTCTCATATTTCTGACTTTGAATCCCGACCGGATTCGGTGACATTGGGGGGAGTTGGGGGGGGGGCTAAAATCTTGGAAAACGCTTAGAGTGGAGGGATCGGGATTAAACTTGGTGGGAAAAATAGGCATAAGTCTTAGATACGTGATTGCCATAACCGGAACAGATTCACTCTATTTGGGGGAGTTCGGGGGGGGGGGGGTAATTGTAACTCTGAAAAAATAGAAAAAATTAGGTATTTTTAACTTACGAAGGAGTGATCGGATCTTAATGAAATTTTATATTTAGAAGGACCTCGTAACTCAAATCTCTTCTTTTAAATCCCGATAAGATCCAGCGTTATTGGGGGGGGGGGTTGTGGGGAACCGGAAATCTTGGAAAACACTTAAAGCGGAGAGATGAGGATGAAGCTTGGTGGGAAGAATAAGCATAAGTCCAAGATACGTGATTGACATAACCAGACCGGATCAGCTCTCTTTGGTTTAGTTGGGGGAGGGGGAGTAATCCATAAAATTTTGAAAAAATGAGGTATTTGTAACTTACGAACGGGTAATCAGATCTTAATGAAATTTGATATTTAGAGGGATCTTGTGTTTAAAGCTCTCATTTTAAATCCCGACCGGATCCAGTGACATTGGAGGGAGTTGGAGGGGGAAACGGGAATTCTTGGAAAGCGTGAAAATTAAGGTATCTTTATCTTATGAATGTGTGATCGGATTGTAATGAAACTTGACATATAGAAGGATCGTATGTCTCAGATGATCCTTTTTTAATTTGAATCGGATCTGGGGACATAGGGGGCTGAAGGGGGGAAACAGAAATCCTGGAAACCGGAAATCTTGGAAAACTCTTAGAGTGGAGAGATCGGGATGAGACTTGATGGAAAGAATAAGCACAAGTGTTAGATACGTGATTGACATAATTGGAACGGATTCATTCTCTTTGGGGGAGCTGGGGGGTGGTACTTTGGAAAAATTAGAAAAGTCGAGGTATTTTTAACTTACGAACATGGGACCGAATCTTAATAAAATTTGATATTTAGAAGGAACTCATGTCTCAGAGCTCTGATTTCAAATCCCGACCAGATCTGTTGACATTGGGGGGAGTTGGAGGGGGAAACCGGAAATCTTGGGAAACGCTTAGAGTGGAGAAATCGGGATGAAACTTGGTGGGTAGAATAAGCAAATGTAGTAGATACGTGATTGACGTAACCGTACTGGATCCGCTCTCTTTGGGGGAGTTAGGGGGTAGGGTTCAGTGCTTTGGCGAGTTTGGTGCTTCTGGACGTGCTAGGACGATGAAAATTGGTAGGTGTGTCGGGGACCTGTACAAATTGACTTGACAAAGTCGTTTTCCCAGATTCGACCATCTGGGGGGCTGAAGGAAGAGGAAAAATTAAAAAAAATGAGGTATTTATAACTTACGAGTGGGTGATCGGATCTTAATGAATTTTGATATTTAGAAGGACCTCGTGACTCAGAGCTCTTATTTTAAATCCCGACCGGCATTAAGCCTTGGATTTTCCTTTTAAATCAATCTATTGATTCTTAGAATTTTGCTAGAGCTCATACCATATGAGCTCTTGGCTGTTCTGGCCTTGTCACGAGTGCTATATGAGCTCTTAGCTCTTGTTTATTGTAATTGCTGTTTGTTTTTAGTTTAACTTATTTATTTGTATCGATTTTTGGTATTTTTACGCTAGGAAGATTAATTGACTTTATTTCTGCTCATTTTCGGCTTAATAAAGCTCTTTAATTTTTTTGAAAGCTTATTTTAAGGAAATAGTTTTCTACATTAACTAATTTAACAAACGGGAGCTAAATTTCGCTATCTGCTTCCGAACTAACCCTCTCTCAATTTTCTGTGACGATTGGTTCCATTTGGTTACCTCCGGAAGAAAAAGAAAAAAAGGACACACATCAGTGCTTCCCCATGCAAAAAAGTGACTTTACCTGCTGTCTAAGGTGTGGTGGCTGTAGTTCTCTTTATATTATCTCCGACCATGGCAGTTTCAATGGTGCACTTCTCTTTTCGATCCTAAGACATATGTGAGGTCCTCGGAATCTTATTTGAAATTCCTATAATTTTGGTTTCGCAACAGACTTCTACTGCGAAGATTAACCGAAACGGCAGTTACCATTACTGAATAAGTATTAAATGACATTTTTTTGAAAATAGAAACTTTTTTCAAAACGTGTTTTTAAACTTTTGATTACTATGGGCTCTGGCTTAGTCTTTACTATGTTGTTGCTGTCTTTGCAACCATGAAAACAAAATGTCGGAGTACCGTTACCATCGTTATTACTGGTAATGTGATAGGAAAAATAAGTCGGAGAAATCCTTTCTACGTCCCTTCGTCGAGATTCATGTGCTGATTTTGTAAGTCTCCTGGGTTTTTTGTAACCCCTCAATTTACTATCAAATGTGATAAAATATTTGGAAGTGATGGCCAACTCTTTGCTTAGTATAATTTCTTCCCAATTTGAATTTGAATATTATTTCCAGCCAATAATTTTTTCAACTGAATAAAGATCATGAAATTGAAACCGGATAGAAAACCATTTTAATCTGGAAGAACATTATTCAAGGCTACAATAGCTCATAGATTTTGTATTTTAGTATTTTCTTATATCAAAATACTCTCTGGGGATCCTAGGACGGAGCTCCTGGCAACAGTCTCTTAACCCCCCCTCCACCCAAAGGCGAGAATATATTCCTCTGGTACTCGTAGCTTGCTGTCTGTAGTCTTACATGTGTACAGGCTCTTAATAGAATGTGGTTTTTGAACTCCTCCTAGAAACTTCAATATTTGTTCAACGATTTCCCTCATTTCTTATGGCTTTACATAATAATATGTCTTTTTGATTTTTGAATATATCTCCCCCCTTACACTTGAACAATCCCTCCTCCATTAGAAACAAATTCCCGTAAATGTGCCGGAATATGCCTGGCATTCAGCTTATGGGGATAGGCTGCTGTTTGGCAATTTCCAGTTTTGCTTGTCATAATGTTATACGCTTTGGGGGTGGTGTATATGATGACCCTATTGAGAGAGATTACTTGAATCCTTCCATAAACTTTATTCCACTCGATTTCCTTATTTCAAGAGGTGTCTTGATTATCTACGGGAAAATCAACAGCTGTGACGTAACAGGCTGTCGCTTGCTGTCACGCGGACTTTGACATGGTGACAGCCATGACGAATTGATACACCCTGGTGAGAGATATCCGTTTCAGAGGGTGATTAGGCGGCACTTTGTAGGAAAATCATCTGTTTTCTATTATGCTTTCTTTCTTTTATTCTAGAAAAGACACGATTTTTTTCTAAACTCATTTTGTAATCTAATCAAGATTTTGAAAATCTGAAACAGAATAGCGAATTTTTTTATTTGATTATACTTGGCTCTCAGATAGCCTACTGGACAAAAGAAGCTAAGTTGTATTTGTAACTTTCTTCTATTTAGTGGAATCATATACTAACTGAAAACAGGTCTCTTTAGTTCAAGGTTATTCCATGAATGCACCCATGCTGGTTTTTTCGGATGAGGAGGGATGACAACTTAAAAAGTGTCGAATAATGGTATGGAAAGTTGTAGAAATTATAGGAGATATCATATTAATTTTGAGGTTTGTGAGAGCACTGTGGGTCCAAACCCCCGTTCCTTCATTCTTCTGCAGGTGCCTAAGTTGCTATTACAATGTATACACCTAAACTTTGCTTAGGCAAGAGACTAAGAGGGGTTCTCTGCAGCACCAAGAAATATTAAAACTGATAAATATAGAAGATTATTATAACAAGCGTATGTTTCTTCCTAATAAAGTTCAAGACTTCGGCAATTTAGTGTAGAAGTGCCCTTGGAAGCAGCAAGAGTGAAGACTAATAGTAACCTATGTCAACAAGTGCCTCTCTTGATGAGGGCACAAACCTATGTCGACGAACTTGGGTCGAACTTGGGTTACTTCAACTCTATTATTCAAAGATTGTGTTGATGGATTTATTGTGATAAAGAAGAGCCAAAACTCCGGAACATACTTCTCTTAATCAGTGTGGTGGCTAAAAGAATGCAGGTGCCTTAATTTAGAATTGCGCCAAAATGTCACTACATATCGTCAAGCTTGTAATACGTAGGCCTACTACCTGTAATTGAAGCAGGAGGTTGGCGAGTTTTGAAGTAGGCTGAACTTTGAAAACATTAAGAAATCTTGAAAGTTCAAGTTGATTTTTTTTTTAATTGTAGACTAGCATAACTAAGTGGGCTTTTTCCACAGCTATAACGGGTTCAGTTCCCTCCAGTGGAACTCAAGTCCAATAGGGAAATTATTCAAGATAGTAAAAGCAAGCCTCACGGTTGTGCTATATAGAATACCTTATAGACCTTTCGGCACTAGTGTACATAATGGTACACACTCGAGAAGTGAAGTTAGGTTAGTTCTAATGAAATACACCAAAATATGATGGAAATATAATACTTCAGAAACAAATTTGGGCTATATATTTGTATATTAGGGGCGGAGTGGTGTAGGTAAAGTATAGTGGGTCGGCATGCAAAATGTGTTAGCTACAGTTATTCTGCATATTATGAAGTAAGACTTGTTCTAGCTTCACGGTGTCCAAATAATTTACCACACCTCCGAATATGCAAATATATAGCCCAAATTGTAAGTCCAATATATTCTGTCACCCGTCACTTGTTTTCTACTGAGCGTAAGCTAATTGTCTCTCAATACAGACAGATAAAACCGGTTTGTTCTCGAGTGTGTACCACTATGTATGCAAGTACCGATCGTTCTGCTACCTGTGCCAATAATTATACTTGGTATCCTTTTTCACTAATATCATAACATAATGGCAAAATTTTCAAATCAAAGTTGCAGATAAAAAAAAAAACTCCTTAGTCGTGCTTGGACACGTAAATTCTGTAAAAAAAAAAAAAAAAAAAAAAAAAAAAAAAAATAGAGCTACTAAATTCTATAAGGAAAATAGTCCATAGCTTCTATATATAAAAAACAGTTTCTTGCATTGACCAGGGACAAATATAGTAAACTTTGTAACGGCAACCACTCATGAGACAGGAATCATTTATGGATAAACTAGATGTTTTAAGTGTGTGCTTTTTACATTCTATTATACGCTGATATTTTTTGATAAACATTGACGTATTGATTTAAGTTTAAACACCATACCAAAATTAAAGTAAATCGTTGGTCAGAAAGGCCGCCCTCTCCGGTGTTTCCAGCCTCATAGTAAAGAGAATCGCTTGGTAAAAGTGAGGTGCTGAAGTACTAGGATTTGTCTCATGTCCTTACATGATTCGTGGTAACAAACTCTACCTAAGGAGGAACTCGACCCAATAGTAACCTAAACTCTAATAAACAGAATTTTGATAACGAATGATAAATCAAAGGAATTGGGTTTGAATGGTGATTTCAAACATATAAAAATATAAAGTTTTAATGCTACCCATGATTTAGAAAAAATTTACCTCAGTTTCAAAAAAGGGGTGAACACCCCTAAAAATTCGTTTGGCCATTAGGAAATAAACATGATCAGATACAGTAGACCAGAGAAATCTACTGTAGAGGTTTCAACATCCTATTTACAAAAATATGGAATTTTTTATTTTTTGATAGAAAGAAACATCACGGATGTGTGTTTATTTGTTTGATTTCTTTTTTTCCCCAGGGGTGATCGCATCAAAACAATGATCCTAAAAGATCAGTAGACGGCTCATTTGAACGGAAATCAGAAGTTCTAGTTCCCTTTTTAAGTAACCAAAAAAGGTTGGAGGGTAATTGGCTCTCCTACTACGCCCGTTTTTCCCCAAGGACTTCCGATCAAAATTTTGAGACGACCATTTGATTCTACATAGTTGAAAGATCTAATAACCATGCATTTGTGGATTACATGACCTCCCTTAATCCCAGGAGAAAGGGCTGTAAGTTACACAGTTTGGCCACTGTTCACATTTAGTGTTTTTTACTGGGAAATACTCAGGAATTTCTGTAGAGGTGGTGGAGGAGAAGTTATGTGGGTTGGGAAATTCCGAAGGGAGAATTTTCCACTCATTTTTAAAACGTATTTTTATAACTTCACGGTTTTTCATTACTTTAAAAAGTAGAATTGCGACAAAGAGTCAAACTTTAGCGTCAAAAGCGAGGCGTTGAGAACGAGCTAGCCCCGTTCATATTCGGAATAATTTCTGTTCATGTTAAGTTTTAATATTGCTCCTTATTCTCAGTTGGTTTTTTTTTTATTATTTAATCCTAGAAAAGAGTGACATTAAACAGTGACATTAGCAACAATAGAAATTAGAATTGGAAAACTCAGATTTTGGAAACAAATTTGTAACTAGAAACAGGTTAGTGCCGTATGCTGCATCCTAAAATTTTTATACCAGAAGTGAATTGGCTCAATTTTGAGAGGGAGGGAGAAGCTGCAAGGAAGTGGTTCAACTTTAACTAATTTTTTTACCGTTGAATTACCCAGTTTATTCATTTCGAAGCTCTTGTGAAGCTTCAAATCTCAAAACTGAAAGTTTTCTAAATCTTATCTTATTAGGGATAGCACTCGAATGTTACCCTCTTCTTTTTTTTTAATTTTTGTCGGCTTGCTTTTTCTTTGTTTTTCCCCACGGGATATCATACTGAATGGGATGTCTTAAAAACGAAAGAAAGCATCTAATCAGTAGCAGAAACAAACAAAATTACAAAATCAATGAATGTGCTAATCCTTACGTTAAGGATACGGCCCCTCTGCATTTTACTTGGCGTTTATACTTGTACCAATTTTTAAACACCAACCAAATTGATAAAAATAAAAATGTGCTCGTGGAAAAGAACATTTTGAAACGAGGATGAGGGTTGTTACCCTGGGGGTGTTTGAGAGAAGGTGATTGTCTTTTTTATTTTTTTTATTATTGTTAATTTAGGATGTCTTTAGGAATGTTTATGTAGTTAATCGCTACGCGTTAGCAAAATTTAAATTTTTCCCTAGCGTAGTGATTTATATCTGTAATAGTATATATTTTTGCTTATTATGTAAATAAAAGTCAAGTCAAGTTAAAAAGTCAAGTTAAAAACCTTTTATCACGAGAGTATTGGTTTGGTCAGTAGCCTCTAAATTCTATTATTGGATTTAACACGTCTAGAAACACGCCTAATTTGAGATGTTTCAGCACCTTTGTCCCTCAGCCTAGAGTGATATAACCTTTGATTTTTTGGGATTATTGTCCTGCTCTCAAGATGGTCTTTGCACACCAGTTGGCTGAAAATCGGCAAATGCTTGTTCTAAAAAAACAGAACTTTACCAAATTATTACGAAAATTAAGCAAATGCTTGTTCTAAAAAAAAACCAGAACTTTACCAAATTATTTGACAAAAATGTTACTGTTGGAAGGTACGGCGTAAGGCCAAATCTCTTGGAAATAGATAGAGGTCAAAAATGAAACACTTGAATATTTCATTTCATCGTTATTCGGCTGTGTGACCACATTTTGAATGATGTAACGACACAATTTTTATTTTTGGTCTAAATATCATTGTGGTATCTTCTCCTCTTAAAGTTTGGAAAATTTGGAAACAGAGCTTAAAATACCTTAAAAATAGCTGTAAATCAGAATAAAAAAAATATACTGTTGTAATTGTCAATTTCAAAAACCGTAAGCTGAGTAGTTACAGTCATCCACTTTGACCAAGATGGAGAATGACGTTTTTTTTGCACGAATAGCACTTTTGTGTCTTCCTTTTTCGCTTTTTTCCAAGGGGTATTGTATCAAACCTTTTGTCGTAGAATATTGTAAGAGGATTTATTTGAATGGAGATCTTAATGTTTAGTGCCCTTTTAATTAATAAATGCGTCTACGTGATAACAAAGTGACGGTTTTGCCACTTTGTGTCACCAAAACATCAATTTTTTGCCAAAATATGAATCCAAATTCTACGATAGCCAATCGATTTGTCATGGTTTGATACCAGAAGCTATAGGTCTTCAATACGTGTATTCAAAATGTATTAAACGTATATCAACATACCCCAAAGTTGCACACTTTTAGTTGGAAGGTTTAACGGAGGCAGGAAATAAAACCTGCGTTTAATTCCCTATTCTAGCAAAAACTTATCCTGACTTCTTTAGTTTCATTGTTTAAGTTAGACAAAGATTTTTGTGTAAGATTTAAAATAAAACGAGAAAAAATTAAAATTTCAAAAATAATTTTTTTATTACGAAAGTAAAGAGTGCAGGTGGAATTCAAAGCAGACAAAATTATCGCTAAACTAGCTGAGATAAACTGAATGGTCATATTTTCCAATATTTATAGAACTTTCAAAACTAGCCCTTTATTCAAAGCCGAGATTGCTTGAGTTTTTGGAGAATCATTATTCTATACTTAAAGTTATCAATTTCATCACTTGTCGAAGACTGGGAGGAGCCTTATATATTAGTCTTTTATTTTCTGCAGCCTCTTTATGGAATTTTCTCCTCCTATGAGAACCTCGTGGCTGAGTTTCGTGTTTCCAGTAAAGTGCTGGTTTTCAGGATTGTATAAATATTGGAAAATACCGTCAATAAGTTCATTTAAGCTAGTTTTGTAGATATAACTTGCGTAATCTGTGGAGCAATAATTTTTAGTCCTTTTAAGTTTCGACTTTGCTCTTTGTTTTCATAAAAGAAACTTAGTTTTTTTTTTAACTATTTAGAATTGTGAGATTTATCTTAGGAAACAAAGTACAACTGTTTCAAAATACCAAAGTAACATTGAATGAAAGAAAAGCTTGATTAAATTACTTGACTTCATTTCACTATTGGCTAATATTGATGCTTTTCTTGGACGTTTGCCAAAATCAATATCACCAAGTGATCTTGTGAATTTTGGAATAAAAAATAAATTAATTTTGTCGAGCTGCATATTATGCAGAATTAATTTTTATATTCTTCTCCTCCCCATACTGCTGTCATGGGTTGTTCTGTAACCACGAGCCACTTATTTCATCATTTAAATGCCCAAACACTTCATTTCGATTATTGTCTTCTTTATTTCTAGGGTACTACGAAGAAATCATTCTGGCTGAGACATCTTCTCAGTAGGGGCCTATCCCACGCCACTCAACTTGTCCCCAGGTGGCGAATAGAGGAGCGCCCTGCAGATATTTAGGGTACCTCCATAGTAGGCATGGATCAAGGGGGGGCTGGTCCCTGGGGGTTCATAGTAGAAACTAGGGCAACCTCACCCGGGGACCTAAATGCAGGTGGAGGAGGAAGAAGTCCCTCAGATGTACACTCAACAAGGCCCACCGGCGTGTTGACACGTCCAATGAGTACCAAACCTTCTCCCAGCAATGGGTTAAATAGCATAGTGATGCAGAAGACCATCGTGGGAGGATCCTCTATAGGAGTACAACTTCGGCAGGGCGTAAGATCCAGATCTATCGACAACGGCCTCTACAAAGGGTTGCCTCGACCCTTTCGGGGTACCCGCAAGACTGGGGACCTTGTGGTTAATTCTATTCCCAAGAATTATCAATGGACCTTAGACGTAGAAAAATTATGAATACGGCTACAGCGTTCCCAGCAAGCGACGCGGCCCCCTCGGCGCGGTTGTTGAGAAGTAAGCAAGCCAAGTATACTACGGCGTTTCCGACAGGCGATGCAATTTCGAATATGGCGACGAAGTCGAAAAATCTACAAGCCGTATCCTTGGGAAAATCAACTACAGTCATAAAACAAGCAAAATCAAGAATAACTATCTGTTGTTGGAACGTCAGATCTGTTAAACAAGAAGCTACACAAGCTCTCCTTGTTCATGAGAACGAGAAGTATAGTCAAACAGTTCGTGGTAACGAACTGTAGTAAGGAGCGACCCGGCTCAATAGTAACCAAAACTAAAAAAAAAAAATGAATTTTGATATCAATAGCCACATCGAAAGAATCGCATTTTAATGCTGATTTTAAATATATAAGTTTCATCAAGTTTAGTCTTACCCATCAAAAGTTAGGAGCCTGAGAAAATTTGCCTTATTTAGGAAAATAGGGGAAAACACCCCCTAAAAGTCGTAGGATCTTAACGAAAATGACACCACCAGATTCAGCGTATCAAAGAACCCTACTGTAGAAGTTTCAAGCTCCTATCTACAAAAATGTGGAATTTTGTATTTTTTGCCAGAAGACAAATCACGGGTGCGTGTTTATTTGTTTTTTTTTTTTTTTTTTTTCTTTTCCCCAGGGGTCATCGTATCGACCAAGTGGTCCTAGAATGTCGCAAGAGGGCTCATTCTAACAGAAATGAAAAGTTCTAGTGCCCTTTTTAAGTGACCAAAAAAATTGGAGGGCATCTAGGCCCCCTCCCACGCTCATTTTTTTCCCGAAGTCAACGGATCAAAATTTTGAGATAGCCATTTTGTTCAACATAGTCGACAACCATAATAACTATGTCTTTGGGGATAACTTACTCCCCCACAATCCCTGGGGGAGGGGCTGCAAGTTACAAACTTTGAACAGTGTTTACATATAGTAATGGTTATTGGGAAGTGTACAGACGTTTTCAGGGGGATTTTATTTTGTTTGGGGGTGGGGCTGAGGAGAGGGGGCTATGTTGGAGGATCTTTCCTTGGAGGAATCTGTCATGGGGGAAGAAAAATTCAATGAAAAGGGCGCAGGATTATCTAGCATTACTATAAGAAAACGATGAAAAATAAACATGAAAACGTTTTTTCAAATGAAAGGAAGAAGTAGCACTGAAACTTAAAACGAACAGAGATTATTACGCATATGAGGGGTTCTAAAAATACTTTAGCATAAAGAGCGAGGTATTTAGGAGGAGATAAATACCTTGCTCTTAATGCTAAAGTATTTTTAGTAATTTCAACTATTTATTCTAAGGCCTTTCTGATTCAGGGGTCATTCTTAAAGAATTGGGACAAAACTTACGATTTAGTGTGAAGAGCGAGGTATTAACGAGGGTACAAACCCCCTCGTATACATAATAAAAATATAAGGTTATGAAAGTTTGTTACGTAACTTAATTCTTAAGTTACGTATATTTTTTACTAATAAAAACGTTCGTTAAAAATTAAAAGTTCTAGTTGGCTTTTTAAGTAACCGAAAAATTAGGGGCAACTAGGCCTCCTTCTCCACCCCTTATTTCTCAAAATCGTCTGATCAAAACTAAGAGAAAGCCATTTAGCCAAAAAAAAGAATGAATATACAAATTTCATTTTAATAATTTATGTACGGAGAGCCAAAACCAAACATGCATTAATTCAAAAACGTTCAGAAATTAAATAAAAAAAAACTAATTTTTTTAGCTGAAAGTAAGGAGCGACATTAAAACTTAAAAAGAACAGAAATTACTCCGTATATGAAATGGGTTGTCCCCTCCGCAATCCCTCGCTCTTTACGCCAAAGTTTGACTCTTTGCCACAATTCTACTTTTTAAAACAATTAAAAGCTTTAGCGTAAAGAGCGAGGGATTGCGGAGGGGAAAACCCATTTCATATACGGAGTAATTTCTGTTCGTTTTAAGTTTTAATGTCGCTCCTTACTTTCAGCTAAAAAAAATAGTTTTTTATTTATTTAATATTGACATAGCATGGGCTTCTGAGACCAGAATTTCCGGTTCTAGGTTTACAGTAATTACAGGGCCCGAAACACTACAACAGTTCCACGGTCTCTACTCTTGAGTGAACGATAACTTGGGGCTCCATGCCGTTGGTTTCTTCATGAGCCAAAGAACCAGAAACACATTTCTTGAGTGAGGTTCTGTTTCTCCCCGACTGGCTAGGATTAGGCTGAAAGGAAGCCTGCAAACGTTTCTATTCTCTTCGAATACACCCTACTCGTGATACCACGGTTACTGCTATGGATGAATTCTACTCGGAATTGCAACAACTGTCTTCTTCAGTTGCAACACGTGACTATCTGATTATTGTAGGAGACTTAAACGCGAGAGTAGGTCTACCTGATGCTCCCAAACAAGTCCACACAAGTTGATGAATCAACCCCACACAATTTGATGAATCATCTTGTCGTAACCAACACCATATTTCAGCACAAGCCAAGACATCTACTGACTTGGCATTCCAACGATGGTGTTACTAAAGCCCAAATTGACTTCATTCTTGTCTGCAACGTAAATAATAGACTCCCACTATTTTAATGATAAAGACGCAGGTTCAAAATCACGGTCTGATCACAAACTAACGCTTGCAAAACTACTAGTTCGTCTTGCATCTCGGAGAACGAATAAACTGAAAGCCCGAATCGACACTGGTAAGATAAAAAAGTTCGGTAAAATCTAAATATGGAGCTAAAAAACCGTTTTGATGCCCTAACCTTGAATGAAGAGGAGAACCACGACCCTTAAAAAAGATGGGAGACCTTCAAAACTGCGATGAGAGAGATCATTGAAGAGATCCTAGGCCAAACGAAAGTGAAATGACAGCATTGGATTACCACCAGAACCCTGTCACTATTCGAAGAAAGTAGGAAAAATGTGAGCGGCCCTAAACATATCACAAAAGAGTTGCGCAGACAGGTTAAGCTCTCTGCTCGTCTAGACTGTGGGAAGAGACTGTTTTATCTTTAGAAAGAGTAGTACGTATCCATGACACCCACAAACTCTATCAGGTTCTTAAGGAATCGACTGGTAAGAAAGCTGCTGTTTCTGAAGTTGTCAGGGATAGAGCATGAAAGGTCATTAGCTGTCAAAAGGAACGTTTGATCAGATGGAAAGATCCCTTCCAAGCACTTCTTATCCTATCCCTGTCATCAATACCTGGTTGTTTTCCCCTCTGGTTTTAAAAAAGAACCTTACAGTATCGAGCTGTCCACCCTAGCAAGAGCGGAAATACTCAAAGCCATTAAGGCCCTGAAGAACAACAAAGCCCCAGGCCAAGATGGTCTCCCCCTGGAAATATTCAAACAGTGCCGCGAGATCACAGCAGAGTAGCTCCTTGGTATGCTTGGGGAAGTATGGAGGACCCACACTTTCCTAAGGATTCGAAGACATTAGTTATTCTCCCTTTGTACAAGAAAGCTGAAAAAACTGAGTGCAAAGTTATTGGGGAATAAGTGTAGTTGACATTGCAGTAAAATTGTTCGCGATCATCCTCCTTAATCACTTCAACGGGGCAAGGGAGAAAAGAACTCTTGAAAATCAAGCCGCTTCTCGTCCTGGTAGAGGCTTCAGTGACAATATTTTTTTTGCAATTTGCCTCATTATCCAGCAGTTTGAAAAGTACAATTTGCCCCTGATTCTGATGTTTCTGGACTTTGTTTCCACCTTCGCTCCGATCATTCGCCAAACACTTTGGAAAATTGTTTGAAATGATAAAATACCCCAGAAACTTGTCGAACTACTTAAAGCATACTACAAGGGTTCTGCGAGAAGAAAATTGATCTTATTTCGTTAACTGTAAATCAACTACAGTTGAATCAGGTCAACAGCTCCAAATACCTCGGCTTCTAGCTTTGTACTGATGGATCTTCTGATGCCGATATTCAACAACGATTGCAGAAAGCACAGATGGTCTTTGCTTCCCTTAGAAAACCTTTGTGGAACCGGCTTAAAATAAGTGTAAGAACTAAAGTTTGAGTCTACCTGGCTTTGGTTTGAACAATTCTTCTTTGTGGATGCGAAACTTGGTCAGTAAAGCGACTACATGAAAATACACTGGAGGTGTATGAGCATAAATATGTGCGTAGCATTCCCAGGTTAAATCTGAATGATCACATATCAAATGTGGATATGCGACTAATCTTTGGTATCAAGAGATACGTTGCCATCATGATCAAGAAGCGTCGGCTAAGATGGTTGGGCCATGTGTTACGGAAGCCAACAGAGTACTTGCCTTGCCGAATCCTTCTAGCTGAGACACTTCAGTCATGGAAGATACGCCAAGGAGGACAGCGGAAAAGCTGGCGGTGATTAAATTAGTCCTTGAACCTATTGGGGGGTTCATAAAGTTTTGTCACAGATGGACAACTCAATGGCTCCCTTTTGCAAAGCAGCTGGCAGTAGACCACACTACGTAATTCAAACAGGTTTCGGAGATCCTTGATACCGAGCAAGGTGGAAACGCATGATTCCTGCCACAAGTACAAGTAAGTAATACGAACAAAGAGTGTCGATATTATTGACGTTACGAAATAAAGAATGAGTATTAAACTGGTTAACGGTAGTAAGGAGAGCTTTGAGTTCACATTCAGCAACTGCTGCATCTCAAAAATTTTGTCAAACAATAAGTTTTATTTCATATCGACAATGTTCCTTAACCTCGTGAAACGTCACTTCACTATGCAGATAACGTTAAAGAGTATTAAACCGGTTAACGGTAGTAAGGAGAGCTTTGTGTTTACATTCAGCAACTGTGGCATCTCAAACATTTTGTCAAACAATAAGTTTTATTTCATATCGACAATCTTCCTTAACCACGTTAAACGTCACTTCACTATGCAGATAACGTTAAAGTAGGTACACAGTTTTGAGCATAAAAAAACATCATCATTGAAATAATCCATTTAACAGTTTCAACACTTTACCCTTTAACAATTTTGCCATTATACCACTTTGACATTTACGCCCCCTTAAAATACAAGATTCACGGTGAGAAAAAAGAACAATAAACATCATCCGAGAGAGAAGCAGGGATTTGATTTGAGTACTATTATCAATTCTTCTAAGTCCACTACAAAGAGATTCGAGTAAAAGAAATTCATCGGTAGTAAGTTTCATAATTTGATCTTTTAGGCTGTCCATATGGCATGAGCTCTACTGGTGCTGGAATTCATCTGGTTCTGAAAAAGATAGGCCTACACTCGCCAAACAAAGTTCAGGGAAATTCCCACACGTATATCCATGGTGAAAGCAAAATTAAGCCTTCTTTCGTGGGCTGACAACTATGGGAGGGTAGCTGTGATAATCTTCCTATGACATCCCTGAGACTGTAGAAAAAATAGGGGGCCTACTACTGTTGCCCCTACTCACTATTTAGCCACCGACCCATGCCTAGTGTCTGACCATGAGCCAGGCTATGTTTGGAATATCCTGCTGAGGCGAAATGGATTGAACCCACTCAAGTATTCAAAAATTAAGCCGCCGGGGGTGGGAGGGGGGCATGCCCAGTGTCTTCATTGCTGGTGGGTAAACTTCGAAATGAGACTTTAAAAACTGTGTCCTTTTGCATTATACACAGTCTTACAGCAAAATCGTTATAGAACTATATTAATGTTTTTCAGCTTTACCAAAAACATTTAAAATACAGTTTTGCAGAAAATTCACAGCTTTTGCGGCACTATTTCAGCATCAGGCTAATTTCATGCTTTATGGTTAATAGAATTGAGCAAGTCTAAAAATTGTAAAACAAGGTTCAAGCCCCCTCCCAGAATTCTGAGATTCGTATCATTTTCTTATACTTCTCAAAATTTTTATATATATTCGCTAAAACTACGGGAATGACCAGGGGGCCACTTTAAAAAAAATGAGACCTTCCAAAGTAAGCGTATTCAACATAGGACGGAATTTTTTAAACATATTTTTAAATATTTTAGAATTTTGAATTTAACATTTGTCAACTAGAACATGTCTTCTGTAACTATAGCTATCATATTTAGATCAGTAAAATCAGTTTTTAAAATGTTCTTGTAATTTTCAATTAAATCAGTAGCATTCTCCATGTATAGTTTGTAGAATATATTTACTGCATTAACCAACGGAAAATTTCCAAATCGCCGTTTAAAATTGGCAATTATGTTGTCTTTAGTTTCTTGGGTCTTTAAGATGGATGTCAGATGGCAACGTATTACTTTTGCCAAGAGTTGCTCCTGGGTAAAAATTCTATTGCAGGAACCTCCTTTTCTTAAATGTTGACTGGTTCCAAGAGACCCCCTTTTTTTTCAAGAAACTGCCCGTTACATTCCCAAATTTGAAACTCTTGTCTTCAACACATAAAAAGTGTTGAAACACTTTTTATGCATCCAAGCACTATCTGGGTACATAAAAAGTACATATTATACTTGCAATCGTAAGATACAATTTATTTATAAATAGTAAAGCAGAACAAATAAGTATAAGGCACTAATCCCCACTCACGGTCCATTTCCTGTAAAGGAGGGGGGAGGAACGTGATGCTTAAATAATAACTTGTAAAGATATAGCCCAAGATTGTTAGATCAAAACAAAAAAACAAAACAGGTTCCAATCAATTTTAGACACAACAACACAAAAAGGTCTCTAACGTCAAAAAAAGGTATTAAGAAAGGGTAATTGTGAAGGAAAAAGAATGCTAGATGATTTGATTAGCTAGTTTAAAATGTCAGGGGTTTGGACCCATTATAGCCCCTGCCTTCTACCCTAAGTAATTCAAAGCTCACTTATCTTAAATAAAAAGTAATTGATTGCTAGCCCTATTCTATGTAAACTAAATACTATTTTAGAAAAATTTGATTTTATTTACCTTAAAAGAATTTTGTATGTATTGGGTGTCAGAATCAGTGGTATAATTTTGTCAAAATCCTGGGGGGGGGGCAAAATTGGAGCAAATTGTCCTAAATCAAGTGAAAATGAGAGTAAAAATTAATAAGAAGCCATTTAGTACCATAAAAGTACTATTTAGTTGTATAAAAGTACTATGAATATATTTTATAGTACTATAAGGTAAATATGTACTAAAAAACTGATCGGTTTCTGTTGATAATTGAATTATGTAGGTCTATCTTAGTTCTAACAAGATTCTAGAAGAAACCAAATTTCAGCTGGGAGGGGGACAAAATAAGGTCTTGGGGGAAAAGCAAGGTCTGAGAGTGGCAGTTGTTCCCCTTGTCTCATAGCAAATTACACCCCTGTTCAGAATTGCTTTTAGTTTTACTGAAGAGTTGCATTTAGGGTCTAGAATTTCATCTGAGCACCTCATTCCTCATTATCGCGATGATTGATTGGACTGTATGCAGTAACACAATAGATTGTGGTTTTGTTACGGTTATTAGCAATCTAAGAGATCTTTCAGCTTTTATATTATGGTTCTCTTTGACTTCTTTCTCCAAAGCCCGTTTCATGGCTTCATTGTGGGTCAATATTGTTTTGTGACTTGCAAAGTGACAACCCCATCATCGAGTACAAAAACTAACAACTTATTCTGCTTACGTTAAAAAGCATTTGCTAATGAAATGTTTGAATAAGAATCAACAATCACAGGATTTGTTAGGGTGTGAGAATTTCATTATCGCTTGTTTGCCTCATTTTTTCCAGACATGACGATCCTTAGACTAAATTAAATATAAAAAAACTAGTTTTTTCAACTGAAAGTAAGGAGCAACATTAAAACTTAAAACAATTTCTGATCGTTTTTTAAATAATGCTGGAAAATCCGGCAACCCTTTCATGGACAATTTCCTTCCCCCATGAAAAATTTCTCCAGGGAAAGATCCTCCCACGTAGCCTTCTCCCTCTGACCCCCATCAGAAAAAACCTCCCCCAAAAAGTTCTGTATACTTCCCAATAACCAATACTATATGTAAACAATGGACAAAGTTCGCAACTTGTAGCCCTTCCCCCGCGGGCTATGGGGGATTAAGTCATCCTTAGAGACATATCTATTTTATTAAATTTTTCGTTTATGCTGAACAAAATGGCTATCTCAAAAATTTTGGTCGGGTGACCTTTGTAAGAAATGGGCGTGGGAGGAGGCATAGTTGCCCTCTAGTATTTTTGGGTCACATTTTTTGGGCGATATTCTAGGACCACTGGGTCGATACGATAACCCCTGGGAAGAAAAGCAAAACAAAAAATAAACACGTATACGTATCCGTGATCTTTGTTCTGGCAAAAAATAGAAATTCTACATTCTGCAGATAGGAGTTTGAAACCTCTACAGTAGGGTTCTGTCATACACTGCGTGTTTTTCATTAAGATTTTCTGACTTTTAGGGGGGATGTTTCCCCCTTTTTAATTAAAATAATCCAAATATTTTTAACTTTTGATGCAAAAGACTACCCTTGATGAAACTTATATATTTGAAGTCAGCATAAAAATCCAATTCTTTTGATGTATCTATTGGTATCAAAATTCCGATTTTTAGAGTTTCGATCACTATTGAGCCGGGTCGTTCCTTACTTACAGTTTGTTACCACAAACTATTAGACAAGAATCAAAACTTCACTCAAATTTAGTTCTTATCCAGCGTTCACAAATTCAGGCAACCAGTCCTTTCACTTCTCTAAACTTAAAGTGATCAATGAAAGCAATAATTATTTTCGTATATTTCAGTCGATCATGCATCTGATTTGATAGACAGTGGTTCTTATTTATAGCATTTTGCCTCGTCTACATTGAAATTACATAAAAAAAACTAGTTTTTTAACTGAAAGTAAGGAGCGATATTAAAACTTAAAACGAACAGAAATTACTTCGTATATGAAAGAGGCTGCTTCCTCATCAACGCCCCGCTCTTTACGCTAAAGTTTTTTTTACTGTTTTAAAAAGAAGAATTGAGAGAAAGAGTCAAACTTTAACGTAAAGAGCGGGGCGTTGATGAGGAAGCAGCCTCTTTCATATCCGAAGTAATTTCTGTTCGTTTTAAGTTTTAATGTCGCTCCTTACTTTCAGTTAAAAAAACTAGTTTTTTTTATGTAATTTCTGAACGTTTTTGAATTAATGCATGTTTGATTTTGGCTCTCCACACATAAATTATTAAAATGAAATTTTCATATTAATTCCTTTTTTGGCTAAATGGCTTTCTCTTAGTTTTGATCACGATTTTGAGAAATAAGGGATGGGGAAGGAGGCCTAGCTGCCATGCAATTTTTCGGTTACATAAAAAGGCAACCTATATTTTAATTTTTAACGAATTTTTTTATTAGTAAAAAATATACGTAACTTAAGAAGTAACTTACGTAACAAACTTTTATACTCTTTAATTTGTATTATGCATATGAGGGGGTTTGTACCCTCGTTAATACCTCGTTCTTTACACTAAATCGTAAGTTTTCTCCCAATTCTTTAAGAATGACCCCTGAATCAGAAAGGCCGTAGAATAAATAGTTGAAATTACTAAAAATACTATAGCATAAAGAGCGAGGTATTTATCTCCTCCTAAATACCTCGCTCTTTATGCTAAAGTATTTTTAGAACCCCTCATATGCGTAATAATCTCTGTTCGTTTTAAGTTTCAATGCTACTTCTCCTTTCATTTGAAAAAACGTTTTCATGTTTATTTTTCATTGTTTTCTTATAGTAATGCTAGAGAATCCTGCGCCCTTTTCATTGAATTTTTCTTCCCCCATGACAGATTCCTCCAAGGAAAGATCCTCCAACATAGCCCCCTATCCTCAGCCCCACCCCCAAACAAAATAAAATCCCCCTGAAAACGTCTGTACACTTCCCAATAACCATTACTATATGTAAACACTGGTCAAAGTTTGTAACTTGCAGCCCCTTCCCCAGGGATTGTGGGGGAGTAAGTCATCCCCAAAGACATAGTTATTATGGTTTTCGACTATGCTGAACAAAATGGCTATCAAAATTTTGATCCGTTGATTTTGGGAAAAAATGAGCGTGGGAGGGGGCCTAGATGCCCTCCATTTTTTTTGGTCACTTAAAAAGGGCACTAGAACTTTTCATTTCCGTTAGAATGAGCCCTCATGCGACATTCTAGGACCACTTGGTCGATACGATGACCCCTGGGAAAAAAAACAACAAAAAACAAATAAACACGCACCCGTGATTTTTCTTCTGGCAAAAAATACAAAATTCCACATTTTTGTAGATAGGAGCTTGAAACTTCTAAAGTAGGGTTCTCTTATACGCTGAATCTGATGGTATCATTTTCGTTAAGATCCTGCGACTTTTAGGGGGTGTTTTCCCCTATTTTCCTAAACAAGGCAAATTTTCTAAGGCTCTTAACTTTTGATGAGTATGACTAAACTTGATGAAACTTATATATTTAAAATCAGCATTAAAATGCGATTCTTTTGATGTAACTATTGATATCAAAATTCAATTTTTTAGAGTTTTGGTTACTATTGAGCCGGGTCGCTCCTTACTACAGTTCGTTACCACGAACTGTTTGAAAAAGAGGCCACACTCTTTTACTATTTTTACAAGCATATTTGGACATTTCAGTTATTTTCAGAAGCTTCAATTCACGAAAACATGGGTTAGTGGATTTTTAAACTTTTTGTTTTTATAGCGGTACATAAAAAGGTATTTTTCAGTATCTAGGGGGGGGGGATTTGTTCAAGAATTATTGAGTGATAGAACAAAAGCAAATAATAGAAAGTTAAAGAAAGCGGATAAAGGATAAAAATAAAATATAAGGTGTGTAGGGGGATAGAATTACACTCACGACATTTAAAGTAGGGTTATCTTACGTTTAAATACATTGTGCACATTTTAAATGCATTGAAACGTTTTATATAAATAGAAAAAAATACTCTTTAAAACAAAGCTCCTGGTAACTCTTGCCTCCTAATTGCAAACCAATAGAGCGGCAGTGTGGTATAAGAAAAGAATACCTAATTTAAGGTGTTACGTCGAAATACGTCGTATAAATGGGGAAATGAGATCAACCAAGTGAAAAGTCATAAACTCAACATTTCGTTTGCAATTAGAAAACATGGAAGACTTTTCCACCTTCATTGGAAATTTGTACTTTGGGGCAAGATTAAAGAAGGAAATTTACATCAAGACTTTGAACAAACTTTTTCAGTGAAGTCTCTCTAAAAATAATCTAGTGGTCTATCTGGAAGTTCATTATTTGTGAATAACCCGAAAAATTATTTATTTTTGTGTATAAATATACTAGTTTCATTATTTTTTTCATTAGTTCATACTGATGACGATAAGGTGTTACGTCGAAAATACGTTGTAAAAATATTCGCGGGAATCAAGAGGCATTAGATATCAATTTTTAAACCCCCTTTTTCCAAAAATCCTCTTATATTTATCCAAAGGCTCAATGAGAAATAGAATATAGGGGACTTAACATGCACTCTTTGAGTCATCTATCCCCTGACCCCTAAGGAAATGACCCACCGCCCCTCCTTCACAGCAGCTGATTCTTACTTACACATCAGCGTTTATATTTTTTTTGGAAACATGACGAAAGTTTGTTCAGTTAAATTAAGCCTTTAAATAAATCTCTGAAATATTTTTCTGTAGTAAGAAGGAAGGTGTTACCCCCAAAGCGGCCTTATTACGGTTTAGTCTACATGAAGGAGATAAGAAACTAGCTCCTACACCCTCTCGTAGAAAGTTCGAAAATACGGGACAAATGCTCGTTATCATTTTGACCCTCATTGAGCTAGAATTTTCTATGGAATAGAATTTGAATTTCAATCTCGAATCGAATGAGCTCTAGATATTGCAGAATCAGAAGTTTGATAATATCTTTTGAAAAAAGCGTATCAGCGATCCACCTTCTCGATAAAAATATAAAACTTAGCAACTTTTCAGATAGGGGCTTAAAACCCATGCAATAAACTTATCGAATAATTTGGTGGTGTCATCAGGATCCCCAGTTGGGGGAGAAAATCCAAAGTTCATTGTTTCAGATCGAAGTGGTGACGATCAGTTTCCCTGGAAAGGTACCTCCTTCTAGCTCCGTATATGCCAAGCCTTCTTCCAAGATAAGATAAGATTTATTCATCATGAAATATTTTACTATTCCCCCAAAGGCTCATTGGGCTGTAAGGAAGGGGGAAGACAAACAAGTCACTTACTCAGAAAAAAATGATTTACTTACAAAGAGAAGGGCAAAATAACTAAATAGATGGAACAGACTAAATTAATTAATTAAATTAAGTAGACTCCAATAAAACAATGATGGATATATAAAATTGAATAAATAAATAGATAAAAATAACTTCTAAGAAGCCAATGAATTAAAAAAAAGAATGTTTGAACAAACTGAATGAGTGGCACCTTCGAGCTGATTTATGCAACTTATTCCACACAATAGATAAATAGATAGATGGATAAGTGCGTTTCAAAAACCCAAGGGTCATATTACCTTAATTACCTTAAATTGCAGCTTGGAGCAATCGGTATCTGGCAGTAATTTGTTCCAGAGGTCCGCAACACGGTTGGTAAGAAAATGGGCGCGTTGCCGCTTTGAGGAGAAATGCCTGGATAACTGCAAGTTATGTCCCCTTGTACGAGAGTCCTGAGACACCAGAGGAAGAAGACCAGGAAGTGCCTTTGAATCAATAAGTTTATGAACCAGAATGGCATCACCCCGTATTCTTCTATAAACAGAGTTGGAAGTTTCAGCTTGCATAGCCTTGTAGGGTAAGGGAGTTCATGCAGTCCACTCACGTCTTAGTGGTTCTTCTCTGGACATCTTCAAGAATTTTAACATCTTTTTTGAAAAAGGGGGATGCAAGGACCATGCCTGTCTCAAGCCTTGGCCGAACAAAAAATATACAACATAAACAACAAAATATATATACACAAAAATATAAATAAATAACAAACAAGGAAATTAAACATCAGTACAAATTACAAGCACGCACAGAAACTGAATACAACGCGAAAAAACCTATTCTAACGAAAAAACAAATTAATCATATAAACTTTTTCTTCTTACATACTAAGGATTTATCTATATACACTCCCACTCAAAATATTGTGGTTGGGTTACAATTTTGTAGAATACCAGGAAGCATCAAATTAATCCCACGTAAACAATTTTCCCTTAAATCAAAGAGCACCGGGCATTTCCGAGGAAAATGATCCAAGTCTTCGTCCTCATCTTTACAAAGCGGACAAACATACTGCCTATCAGGACCAATTATCTTTTTTTGTCGAACATTTTTTACTTATTCAGGATTGGAAGACAATTCGCCCTAAGCTGAATCCAACGACGTAGAATCATAACCGGTAAATTAAATTTAAAATAAACTTCCTCATTTACGAATTACGATTTTGGTGTAAAACTATGTATAGTACAAAACTTCCTTATGTACTTAAAATAAAATTTTAATAACAACTTCGCTCTTTTCAGTATTCAGCCTTAAATTTTTTATCTGCAAATATTCCTCTAAGAGATTCAAAGTGACTGTAGATCTTGAGTTTTATTAGCCACCAAACCAATATCATCTGCGAATAAAATAGATAGTTTTTGAGTCCCTGGACTAACTTTCGGAGCCCATCTATTCTCGAGAAAGTGAACAAAACCACTTACAAAATATTAAACAACTTATGAGAAAGGGAGCTGCCATGTTTTACTCCCAGCTTAATATCAAAAAGCTTCAAAAACCTGTTACCAACTTGTACGATACCACTCACGCAAATATACATACTCACTATCAAACTAACAAATAAATAGGGAAGGCTAATTCTTAGCATGGTATCTTTCAATAACTCTCTGTCAGCACTGTCGAAAGCCTTATGGAGATTCAGAAATCCCACATAAAGACAAATTTTTCCCTTTCCATATTTATCTATTAATGCCTTTAAAATAAACACACTATCTGTCGTCCCATACCCTGTCCTGAAACATCCTCGCTCCTCAAGTATTATATTATTTCTATTTAAGCAATTGGAAAACCTGGTGTCTAATATTTTTTCCAATCAAACAGTTCGTGGTAACGAACTGTAGTAAGGAGCGACCCGGCTCAATAGTAACCAAACTCTAAAAAATGGAATTTTGATGCCAATAGCTACATCAAAAGAATCGCATTTTAATGCTAATTTTAAATATATAAGTTTAATCAAGTTTAGTCTTACCCATCAAAAGTTACAAGCCTGAGAAAATTTGGGTTATTTTAGAAAATAGGGAAACACCCCGTAAAAGTCATAGAATCTTAACGAAAATTACACGATCAGATTCAGCGTATCAGAGAACCCTACTGTAGAAGTTTCAATCTCCTATCACAAAAATGTGGAATTTTGTATTTTTTGCCAGAAGGCAGATCACGGATGCGTGTTTATTTGTTTATTTGTTTTTTTGTTGTTGTTGTTTTTTCCCCAGGGGTGATCGTATCGACCTAGTTGTCCTAGAATGTTGCGAGAGGGCCCATTCTAACGTCGAGAAACCTTATAACTATGTTTTTGGGGACGACTTACTCCCCCACAGTCCCCGTGGGAGGGGCTACAAGTTACAAACTTTGACCAGTGCTTACATATAGTAATGGTTATTGGGAAGTGTACAGGCGTTTTCAGGAGGATTTTTTGGTTGGGAGGAGGGGTTGAGAAGAGGGGGATATGCTGGGGGAACTTTCCATCGAGGAATTTGTCATGGGGGAATAAAATTTCCATGAAGGGAGCGCACGATTTACTAGCATTAGTTAAAAAAAAAATGAAAAAATAAATATAAAAAAGTTTTTTTCAGCTGGAAGTAAGGAGTAGCATTAAAGCTTAAAACGAACAGAAATTATTACCCATATAAGGGACTCACCTCCTCCTAATACCTCGCTCTTTACGCTAAAGTATTTTTAGTAATGTCAACTATTTATTCTACGGCTTTTGTGATTCAGGGGTCATTCTTAATGAATTAGGACAAAATTTAAGATTTAGTGTAAAGAGAGAGGTACTAACGAGGGGGCGAATCCTCTCATATATTTAATAAAAAGATGAGAATAAAAAGTTCTTTACGTCAGCTAATTTGTAAGTTACGTATATCTTTTACTAATAAAAAGATTCGTAAAAAATTGAAAGTTTTAGTTGCCTTTTTAATTAACCAAAAATTGGAGGGCAACTAGGCTTCCTCCTCCGCTCTTTTTTCTCAAAATCATTCGATCAAAATTATGAGAAAGCCATTTAGCCAAAAAAAATAAATATGCAAATTTTGTTTTAATTATTCCTCTGCGGAGAGCCAAAATCAAAACATGCATTGATTCAAAAACGTTCAGAAGATAAATAAAAAAAAACAAGTTTTTTCAACTGAAAGTAAGGAGCGACATTAAAACTTAAAACGAACAGAAATTACTTCGTATATGAAAGGGGTTGCTTCCTCATCAACGCCCCGCTCTTTACGCTAATGTTTGACTCTTTCTCTCAATTCTTCTTTTTAAAACAATAAAAAACTTTAGAGTAAAGAGCGGGGCGTTGATGAGGAAGCAGCCCCTTTCATATACGAAGTAATTTCTATTCGTTTTAAGTTTTAATGTCGCTCCTTACTTTCAGTTGAAAAAACTTTTTTTTTTTATTTAATACCTTACTTAAAGCAGGAACAAGTGCTATTAAACGATAATTCTCATGAGCCTTCGGTTTTCCCCTCTTAAAAAGTGGTATAAACAATGATGTCTTCCAAACGCTTGGCCATTACCCTGTATTTAACACCTTGTTACAAAGAAGAACAATTATCGACATATAAATGGAAAGAAATTTCTTAAATAACTTTATTGGTATACCATCAGCACCCGCAGCAGTACCACATTTTAAATTCTTAAATACCAACTTAATCTCTTAGTCATTCACAATATCACCCACTAAATCATAATCGTGTTCCCTCATAGGATAAATAACCATCTCTGGTGTGTGAGCTACTTCCTGAAGATCTACACAATCACCTTCCAAGGTTTTTAGGCAATCAGTCCCTGAATCAGCTTCCGGAACAACCTGGGTATAAAGATGAAAATCTTTTTTTTTAATCATTAGCAATGTCCGATTTCTTCTTATTCTCATACTCTTTTTTCCCTTTTTATTAAACCATTATATTCTCTTCTTTTATCTTTATATTTAGCCAGTCTCAAACTTTAATCTTCCGCGCTTTTACATTCATTCAAGTGATTCAATAAATATCTCACTTCTTTCATTAACTTGCAATCCAAATCAAAATACCGCTCATTCTTTCTTACTTTTTTTCGTCAGGTCACAAGATTCTGCACAACTGCCCATTATTTCATTTAAGTGAATAATTGCACCATATGCATCTTTGTCATTGTCTTCTAACGCTTTCAACTTATTTACATGCGACTCCAAAAGCTCCCTTTTAAATGCCTCAATATCTTTATATCTTAAATCATTTCTAATTCATTTTCCTAAACCCACTTTTCTATACTCAACATTGTAGAAATTTGTAACTCGTGGACCACGATCCTGAAACTACAATATGACCTGCCATTAAAGGATTAAAATCTGATCTTACACAAGGAGTAAAAGGAACTTGAACATAATTTTTTATAGTACCAAGATTATAATTATTCTGATCAGATGAAAAAGATGGACGAAGACTTAGTGGCGACGGGAGGTCACCATGAAGCTGAGAAAAAGTAAAACAAACACACGAAAGAATATACAGTGACTCGAGATCAAGTACTGGGATAACTCCTGAACGATTAGTTTCCTGAATGAGGTTCGTAGCTTTATCGTAAACCTTAGAAAGTGGTTTTAACAGGGAAGAAAGAATTAACATCCATTATATTGGACAGAAAGAAATGTAAGAATGGATTAAGCAGTGAAAAGGGGTTTTTAAAAATTGATCCAGTAAAAGTATGTTTAAGTTTCCTTAAAATTCCGAGACTCCTGAATATCTTCATTTTAATCAAACCAAAGCGACACTTGAAAGACAGGTTTTCATCAACAAGATTGCCCAAAAACCGAACATATTGATTTATGAATTATCCCAGTTGGCTGGTGAATTGTAAGATTATATGATACTCCAAACTATATCAAACAGTTTCGCGGTAACGAACTATAGTAAGGAGCGACCCGGCTCAATAGTAACCGAAACTCTAAAAAACGGAATTCTGGTACCAATAGTTACATCAAAAGAATCACATTTTAATACTGATTTTAAATATATAAGTTTCATTAAGTTTATTTATACCCATCAAAAATTACGAGCAGGAGAAAATTTGCGGTATTTTAGAAAATAGGGAGAAATGCCCCTTAAAAGTCATACAATCTTAACACTAGTCACACTATTAGATTCAGCTTATCAGAGAACCCTATGGTACAAGTTTCAAGCTCCTATCCACAAAAATGTAGAATTTTGTATTTTTTGCCACAAGACAGATCACGGATGCGTGTTTATTTGTTTTTTTTCCCAGGGGGTGATCGTTTCGATCAAGTGGTCCTAGAATTTTGCAAGAGGGCTCACTTTAACGGAAAGCAAAAGTTCTAGTGCCCTTTTAAGTTATCAAAAAATTATAGGGCACCTAGGCCTCCTCCCACGCTCATTTTTTCCCGAAGTCACCTGATCAAAATTCAGAGGTAGCCATTTTATTCAACATAGTCGAACAACTTAATAACTATGTCTTTAGGGACGACTTACTCCCCCACAGTCCCCGTGGGATGGGCTGCAAGTTACAAACTGTGACCAGTGTTTGCATATAGTAATGGTTATTGGGAAGTGTACAGACGTTTTCAGGGGGATCATTTGGTTGGGAGGGGAGGGGTTGAGGGGAGGGGGTTATGTGGGGGGAGCTTTACACGGAGGTATTTGTCATGGGGGAAGAGAATTTCCATGAAGGATGAGATTTTCTAGCATTTTTAATAAAGAACAATAAAAAAATAAATATGAAAAAGTATTTTTTAGTAATCTCAACTGTTTATTCTACGGCATTTGTGATTTAGGGGTCATTCTTAAGGAGTTGGGACAAAATTTAAGCTTTAGTGTAAAGAGCGAGGTATCGACGAGGGGGCAAACCCCCTCATAATCGTAATAAAACATACGAATATAGAAGTCCGTTAAGTAAGTTAATTAGTAAGTTATGTATATTTTTACGAATAAAAACGTTTGTAAAAAATAAAAGTTCTAGTTGCCTTTTTAAGTAACCAAAGAATCGGAGGGTACCTAAGCCTCCTCCCGCGCTCCAGTTTTTCTCAAAATCGTCCGATCTATGAGAAAACCATTTAGCCAAAAAAAACTAGTATGCAATTTTTTTTTTATTATTCATGTGCAGAGAGCCAAAATTTAAACACGCATTAATCCAAAAACGTTCAGAAATTAATAAAAAAAGTTTTTTTTAACTGAAAATAAAGAGCGACATTAAAACTTAAAACGAACAGAAATTACTCCGTATATGAAAGGGGCTGTTCCCTCCTCAACGCCCTGCTTTTTACGCTAAAGCTTTTTAATGTTTTAAAAAGTAGAGTTGAGAGAAATAGTCAAACTTTAGCGTAAAGAGCGGGGCGTTGAGGAGGGAGCGCTCCCTTTCATATACGCAGTAATTTCTGTTCGTTTTAAGTTTTTATGTCGCTCCTTACTTTCAGTTAAAAAAAAACTTGGTTTTATTTAATTGACAAGAGGGTATTAATCCTACTCTAGTTCGAGGGGAAAAAGGTTTCTCTCTAAGGTTTTGAAAATAATTCCATCTGAACCATTTTTTAGATATGGTGATGGAAAAGCATCGGGCATATAAAACAATCCAGTAAAGATAAAAGTGGAAATTTATTTTATAGCTTTTATATGACTTGGCTTACGTGATAAAAATTTTATTTAAGGGAACCAATGTCTCTGCATTTGGCCTTCGAAAACTTCCAAAAATTTGCTTTCTTTTAAACGAAGGAGGAGGCGAAGAATTTTTCTGCAGAAAAGAGGTTTGTTTTCTGGTAATTTTTATGGTTTAAGCTGTACGACAGAAATGGTAAGGAAAAAGCAATATTTCCACTTCATTGCCTATTCAATACTCTTTCCATATATGATTCCACTATGCCTTCACAATCGCGTCCCACTCTCCCATTCAAACAGAACCAGATATAGTGTTAGGCAAAACACAAAAGCTGGCAGATTTCTTATTTTCGTTCTGGACAAATTTGCCTTTTTGACATTATGAACCGACTGTCGATGAGATTTAAATGGGAGAGATAATGCCAGCCCACAAAATGAGGATTTTTTTTTACATAGGCTAGGGCCATAATTTCCTGCCTAAGGGGAGGAAAATAACCTAATGTAACCAAAATAACAACTAAATATTTAATTAAAATATAGATACAATGTATTTTTCTACCGAGCCGAAGTAAATGTCTAGTATTATCACCGTGAAAAACGGATAATGTCTCATATTATTGATACAAGTTGTCGAGCGTGTCTGTCGTATAATATGTAAGCACCGAATGCATTTGCAATGGCCGAGATCATTATATTTTAAAAAAAGCATTGATTGTGGAATCTAATGAAGTATATTCTTTAGTCGCGTGAAGACTAGCAAAAGTCTTCAAAACCAAAAAAAAGAAAATTTTGCGTTGTTTCATATTTCTAGTTAAACACATCGCGTAAAAGTCATGCAATTTCAAAGGGGGAGCTTGGGTATGTGCGTACCCAAAATTATGCCTACAAGTCTGGGTCAATGTTGGTATTACCCGAACAATTGTTTTGGGTCATGAAACAATTGTTAATAGATGCATTTTGACTTTTTGAACATCTTTTCTCTCTTGCAAAACTACCGCAAACTCAGCGTTATGGAGTTATTCGGGCCCAAATATTCTTGTATTTATACATATAGAAGTGCAATCATTTCCGTTTTCGTTTATCGGATATTTGAAATCGCCAATCTGTAATAGTTTAGAAACAAATTTGGGCTATAAATTTCCACATTAGGGGTGTGGGGGTAAATCATAGCATATATTAAATACGTAAATTAACCATTGCTGTATTTAATATATGCTATGCTCTACCCCCCCCCCTAATGTGCAAATATATAGTAACTCCATAACGGTGAGTTTGCGGTAGTTTTGCAAGAGAGAAAAGATGTTCAAAAAGTCAAAATGCATCTACTAACAATATTTTCATGACCCAAAACAATTTTTCAGGTAATACCAACATTGCCCAAGTCTGGTATAGGCAATGTCGAAGAGTTTGGGCAATCAAAATGTCTTTATATTTTGTCCATCTTGTGCAAAGCTATTGAGACAGAGACTAGAAGGACTGAAGCTTTGATTAGCATGTCACAACTCTATACATTTTCTCAATGCTTCATGAATTTCGCAAGATTTTCTCTGATCCAGGTGTATTAGCCATAAATCCCATTCATTACAAACATTCTATCCTTTTTCCTTAGAATCTATCTATCGTCTGTTATTCGTTTGTTAAATGGAAGCCGCACCTATATTATAATCACCTGCTCGCGCACAGCATTTTGATTGGCCAGAATTAAGAAGAGGTGGGGCTCAGTACTTTTTGCTAATCCTAGTGGTTCTTCCTTTTAGATCTCACTTAAGCTAACAAAACGATTCGCCTCTGCCATATTTTCCTGTGATGTATTACTAGAGGCAGTAGTCTTTGGATTATAGTTAAGACCGGTTCTTTCCTAGTGTTTTCTAGGGGCTGAGCTGGGCTTTGGCCAGGGGATTTGTGTGATTACGAGAGGGATTTTGTTTCAAAAGGAATGGAAGGGCTTATGTCTCGGCCAATGAATGCTGACGTCTGCCTTCAAGATCTCGACCACCATTCAACTTTAGATGCATCGCATCTTAATAACCACCTATATCATACTAATAGTAGTTACTTGTTTTCTTTACCTCATCAACAACATGGTGTGGATGAACTTGCTAAATTGGAAAGTGCTACCGTACAAAGACAAAAGAGTTTAGAAAGTGCAACACCTTCCCTACTACAGCAAGCAGTTCAACAGCCTAAGGTCAAAAGGGGTATGTAGGTCTTATAATTTTTCTATCAGTAAAACTTTTTTCTATTTTTAGCCTAATTTTTTCAATTCATGCTATAGTACGATAATATTCTTGAATCGAAGCAGTTTTGTAAACCATTGTCTTATCCGTTGATCAATTGGTATTTTTGATCGATGCAAAGTCATTTATTTCCTTCCCCTTAACCAGGAGCGTAATATGCTACCTGGCACAGGAGGCAATTGCCCCCTCCATTACCTCAGTCCCTCCCCTTCAGCTAAAATTTAGTTTCTGCGAAAAATCTTGTCAAAACTAAAATAATCCTACATAATTCAAGCATCCAGAGAAACAGGTCAGTTATCCCTAGTATATATTTGCCCTTATGGTACTTTATTGCTCATTTTTCGTTTTCACTGTCATTTCCACTTAATTTGTAAAAATTTAGTTCAGTTACCCCCCCCCCTCCCTGGATTTTGACAAAATTATGCCACTGCCCTTAACAACAGATCTTCTGATAGTTTTTGGCTAAATTCATGATCAATTCCATCGCCACAGCGGTTACGGCCGTTGAAAGCCACGACAGGTTGCTGGGGAAATTTCTTAGGGCCCCTACTCTAACTGTTACTATCTTTCTTTTTAATGTAAACGATGGTGGGATACCATTTGATAGTTGATCTATTTCGAACTTCTTTGACGGCAGATTGAAGCGCGTTAGCGTGGATTTATATATTGGAGGACTACTGTTTTGAGCTGCTGATAGATTTCAAACAGTTCGTGGTAACGAACTGTAGTAAGGAGCAACCCAGCTCAATAGTAAACGAAACTCTAAAAAACGGAATTTTGATACCAATAGATATATCAAAAGAACTTGATTTTTATGATGATTTTAAATATATAAGTTTCATCGAATTTAGTGTAACTCATCAAAACTTCCGAGCCTGAGAAAATTTGCCTTGTTTTGGAAAATAGGGGGAACCGCCCCCTAAAAGTCATATGATCTAAACGAAAATCACACCATCTCATTCAGCGTATCAGAGAATCCTGTAGAGGTTTCAAGCTCTTATTTACAATTAAATAAAAAAAAACAAGTTTTTTTTTTAACTGAAAGTAAGGAGCGACATTAAAACTTAAAACGAACAGAAATTACTTCATATATGAAAGAGGCTGCTTCCTCATCAATGCCCCGCTCTTTACGCTAAAGTTTGACTCTTTCTCTCAATTCTTCTTTTTAAAACATTAAAAAACTTTAGCGTAAAGAGCGGGGCGTTGATGAGGAAGCAGCCTCTTTCATATACGAAGTAATTTCTGTTCGTTTTAAGTTTTAATGTCGCTCCTTACTTTCAGTTAAAAAAACTTGTTTTTTTTTATTTAATTTCTGAACGTTTTTTGAATCAATGCATGTTTTGATTTTGGCTCTCCGCAGAGGAATAATTAAAACGAAATTTGCATTTTTTTTTTTTTGGCTAAATGGCTTTCTCATAATTTTGATCGAATGATCTTGAGAAAAAAAGAGCGGGGGAGGAAGCCTAGTTGCCCTCTGATTTTTTGGTTAATTAAAAAGGCAACTAGAACTTTTAATTTTTTACGAATATTTTTATTAGTAAATGGTTTACGTAACTTAAAAAATAGCTTACGTAAAGAACTTTTGTATTTTCATATTTTTATTACATATATGAGGGGGTTCGCCCCCTTGTCAGATCCTCGCTCTTTACACTAAAGCTTAAATTTTGTCCCAATTCATTAAGAATGACCCCAGAATCACAAAAGCCGTAGAATAAATAGTTGAAATTACTAAAAATGCTTTAGCGTAAAGAGCGAGGTATTAGGAGGAGGTGAGCCCCTCATATGGGTAATAATTGCTGTTTGTTTTAAGTTTTAATGCTGTTCCTTACTTCCAGCTGAAAGAACTTTTTCATATTTATTTTTTCATTGTTTTTTTTTTTAAATAATGCTAGTAAATCCTGCGCTCCCTTCATGGAGATTTTCTTCCCCCATGACAAATTAACGATGGAAAGTTTCCCCAGCATATCCCCCTCTTCTCAACCCCTCCCCCCAACCAAAAAAATCCTCCTGAAAACACCTGTACACTTCCCAATAACCATTACTATATGTAAGCACAGGTCAAAGTTTGTAACTTGTTGCCCCTCCCACAGGGACTGTGGGGGAGTAAGTCGTCCCCAAAGACATAGTTATAAGGTTTTTCGATCACGCTGAATAAAATGGCTATCTCAGAATTTTGATCCGTTGACTTTGGTAAAATAATTAGCGTGGAAGGGGGCCTAGGTGCCGTCCAATTTTTTGGTCACTTAAAAAGGGCACTAGAACTTTTCATTTCCGTTAGAATGAGCCCTCTTGCAACATTCTAGGACAACTGGGTTGATACGATCACCCCTGGGAAAAAAAAAAACAAAAACAAATAAACACGCATTCGTGATCTGCCTTCTGTCAAAAAATACAAAATTCAACATTTTTGTAGATAGGAGCTTGAAACGTCTACAGTAAGGTTCTCTGATACGCTGAATCTGATGGTGTGATTTTCGTTAAGATTCTATGACTTCTAGGGGGCGTTTCCCCCTATTTTCTAAAATAACGCAAATTTTCTCAGGCTCGTAACTTTTGATGGGTAAGACTAAACTTGATGAAACTTATATATTTAAAATCAGTATTAAAATTCGATTCTTTTGATGTAGGTATTGGTATCAAAATTCCATTTTTTAGAGTTTTGGTTACTATTGAGCCGGGTCGCTCCTTACTACAGTTCGTTACCACGAACTGTTTGAAAATATGGAACTTAGTATTTTTTGCCAGAAGACCGATCATGGGTGCGTGTTTATTTTTTTTTTGTTTGTTTGTTTTTTTTACCAAGGGGTGGTTTTATCGACCAAATGGTCCTAGAACGTCGCGAGAGGGCTCATTCTAAGGGAAATTAAAATTTCTAGCGCCCTTTTTAAGTGACGAAAAAATTGGAGGACATCTAGGTCCCCTTCCACGCTCGCTTTTTCCCAAAGTCAACGGATCAAAGTTTTGAGATAGCCATTTTGTTCAGCATAGTCGAAAAACATAATAACTATGCCTTTGGGGCTGACTTATTCCGCCACAGTCCCCAGGGGAGGGGCTACAAGTTACAAACTTTGACCAGCTTTTACACACAGTAATGATTATTTGAAAGTGTACAGACCTTTTCAGGATAATATTTTGGTTGGGGGGGAGGGGAGGTGCATACGTGGGAGGATCTTCCCTTGGAGGAATCTGTCATGGGAGAAGAGAAATTCCATGAAGGGGGTGCAGGATTTTCTAGCATTATTAAAAAAAAATGAAAAGATAAATATGAAAAAGCTTTTTCAACTGAAAGTAAGGACCAGCATTAAAACTTAAAACGAACAGAGATTATTACGCATATGGGGGTCCATCTCTTCCTAAATAGCTCGCTCTTTACGCTAAAGTATTTTTAGTAATTTCAACTATTTATTCTACAGCCTTTGTGATTCAGGGGTCAATGTTAAAGAACTGGGACAAAATTAAAGCTTCAGTGTAAAGAGTGAGGTATTAACGAGGGGGCAAACCCCCTCATATACAGAATAAAAGTATACGAATATAGAAGTTCGTTACGTAATTTAATTTGTAAGTTATGTATATTTTTTACTAATAAAAACGCTCGTTAAACATTAAAAATTCTAGTTGCCTTCTTAAGTAACCAAAAATTGGAGGGCAACTAGGCCTCCTCTCCCACCTCTTTTCTCAAAATCGTCTGATCAAAACTAAGAGAAAGCCATTTAGCAAAAAAAAATTAATGCGCAAATTTCGTTTTAATTATTGATTTGCGGAGAGCCAAAATAAAAACATTCATTAATTCAAAACCGTTCAGAAATTAAATAAAAAAAACAAGTTTTTTAACTGAAAGTAAGGAGCGACATTAAAACTTAAAACGAACAGAAATTACTCCATGTATGAAAGGGGCTGTTCTTCCCTCAACGTCCCGCTCTTTACGCTATAGTTATTTACTGTTTAATAAAGCAGAATTGAGAGAAAGAGTAAAACCTTAGCGTAAAGAGCGGGACATTGAGGGAGGAACAGCCCCTTTCATACATGGAGTAATTTCTGTTCGTTTTAAGTTTTAATGTCGCTCCTTACTTTCAGTTAAAAAAAAAAAAATTGTTTTTTTATTTAATGAAAAATGAAGTCCAAATCCCAGAATTGTTCTTAAATACCTTGAAAGTGATTTGTATTTTGTGGGGAGTTTATAAGAAAAGCAATCACACAGGTGTATGAAGACTATACGAAACTATTAAAAAAAATTATGCTTGCTTGGTTATAACATTATTAAATGCTTTATTTGACGGAAGAAAAAACATTTAAAGGCCTGAAATATAATACAAAATCTTTTGAATGTTTATTAAAATGAATAAAGCTGAGTTGTCCCATAAAATACCATAATAAAATAAAAATTCAACTGAGCCTGCTTGAATCTTAATCCTCGATATTCCCCCTCCATTTCTGTATGTTCAGGTTTGAGCACAAACACTTTTACTAAAAATAGCCCTTCAAAGGGCTGAAATTAATCACTTGTGAATATTTTCGGTAAATTCTACCTTTTCTTTAATTTGGTGGCTAGAAGATGAACCTAGGCCAACTAGTCGATGCGATAACGCTGTTTCCGAACATTCTAATTGCTATCCTCGCAATATCCATTGAAAACCCTTAAAGGGACCCTAAAGTGGTACCTTGTTCCTTTTTCGGCCGGTAAAAATAGGGTAGAAAAATACCAGTCGATTCAAAATCAAATGGTGTGTTAGTATTTCATAACCATCTATTCTACACATGTTGATTTAGCCTAGTAAAAAAAAGAAAGTGTTTTTTCAACTGAAGGCAAAGAGTGATAATGAAAATTGAAACAGATGAAAATTATTCCATATAAAAGTGGAAATATCCCCTCTTCAAAACATCGTACTTTACACTAAAGTTTTTAGGGATTTAAACAAGCTTCTATTTCCAATTCAGCGGCCCTTGTATTTCGGCAGTCATTCTTACAGATTTGGGAAAAAAGTCAAACTTTAGCGTAAAGAGTAAGGAGTGGAGCGAGGGGAGGCCTAGCCGATTTACGGAATAATTTACCTTTGTTTTAAGTTATGATGTTGCTCCTTCAGATGAAAAATTCCTCCCCCCCCCCAGAAAAAAAGATTCTATATTTGTCCGAAAGCTCATTAAGAGTCAGGGTACTTAGGAATTAAAACGTTATCTTCGAGGCCTATGTCCCCCTCGACTGAAAAATGACCCATCAACACGTCCTTTATAATATTTGATATGAACCTGCACATAACTTTGTGTAATCTTATGGAATATCAAACACATCAGTTTAGTTGAATAAAGCTTTAAAATAAATGTCAGAAACACGTTTCTGTAATAAGAAGGGAGGCATCGCCTTACAGCATCCTTCTTCAGGCTTGGCCCAAATGAAGGAAAATGAGAGATCTGCTCCTATCCCTCCCCCACGTACCACTTTATATATTTATCTAAATTATCACGAAAAGTTAGACAATTTGGACATTGAATTGCACTTTTAGGTATTTCCTCACCAAACCATATACTATCCCACTACCCATGCTTCAGAACAGTTCCACTTACAACAATTTCATAAAAAATCTAGTGAATCAGCTTGGTTTGGCTATTTATATCAAAAACTAAGATAAATGTTCATATTACCTTTTATCTATGGATCACGTGACTTTCTAGGAATGACTACGTTATCATAAAACGCTACTTCCTCTGCGATGGGAAGCTCAATAAATAGTTTCTGGTACTTATAGATCGTTTCACTATCTCGTAATTTTCCGTCGATAGCAGCTTAGTCCTCTTTTGGGCAAAATCTTAATTATGTGCCGCAATATGGTGGAAAATATCACTTTTCCGTGGCACAATATTTTGGTTATCACTATCCGTGATCTTTCTTCTTGGGAAAACAAAATGCAAATACGAAATTTTTGTATATAGGAGCTTCAAATTACTACACTAGATTTCTCTGATATGGTGAATCTAATGGTGTAAATTTTATTAAGAACACTTTTGGTGGAGGGTCCACCTTTTTTGAAAATCGGACAAATTTGCCTCAGACTCGTGGCTTTTGATGGGTAAGATTTAACTTATTGAATTTTAAGCATTGGAAATCAGAATGAAAGCCAATTCTTATTATGCAGTAATTGTTACTCAAAATTCCCCTTTTAGAGTTTTGATTAGACCTACATTTGGCCCGAATCGCTCCTTACTCACAGTTCGTTACCAAGAATCATTGACAATTTAATAAATATAACAATTTACAAATCTTCTAATTTGGAAGTTTTAATTTCAATTGTTGTAAATAGGTCACCAGTGGGTTTATATATTGTAACAGATTGTTTTTGTCCGGCAAAATTTATGGAAAATGAGTCAAGTTGCACGTATATTTCAAGGGACAACGCCTAATAAAACAAATTAGAATACTAGAAAATGATATATATTGACTAAACTCGGCCACTTAAATGAAACAAGATACATATCGTGGAACAAAAAAGGAAAATGATTATAGTTCGGAGAAAAAAAAAATCTACTTTTGAGCTAATGTTTTTAAGGCAAAAAGACACGGATCATACACTTTTTGGAAATAGAAGAAAAGACAAAATTGATTTCATTGCTTTGACTTATTAACTGTTTTATTAACTTGTAGTTCAGTCAATATTTATTCAACTAGGAAATCAATTAGGTAATTTACGTGATTTGACGTTAAGCACTCTTACAAGAGTGCAACAGAACAGCCCATACTTTATTGACCCAAAAATAATCCTGAAAGACCTCTACAAAACGCAAAACGACTTAATAAAGAGGAGCATTTTATTAGCAACTAGAAAGCTTTACTAACAGCAGCCAAAAATCTAAAAAGAAAATAATTTTCACAACAATATAAATACCAAAAAAAAAAAAAAAATCGGACTTTCAAGATTATCCCAAATATATAAATTCAGTTTAAATTAACTCATCAATGTTAAGGACTGGAGAAATTGTGCAGATTATTATTCCCAAAAGGAGAGGAATCTTGATGGAAGCTATACCGTTAAATTTAGCCTAACAGAGACCCTTGTCAGGGTCTTATCTACTTTTTTTGAGGGGGAGGGGGGTAGATAAATTTTTTCGAAAAAACACATCAAAAATTTATTCATTTTACATTTTTGTTACGTTGTTATGAGTCGGGCAAACATTTTTTTCTCTTTTTTGGGGGGAGGGGGGTTGAAACCCCCTAAACCTCCTGGATACAATCTTGACCCCTGTACCATAGGCTTTCTCATCTACATAAATATGAACTTTCAAATTTTTTCCTCAGAAGGATGGTTACGGATGCGTGTTTTTTTTTTTTTTATTTTTTTTTTTTCATTTTTCAGGGGATATCGAATGGAGCCGGTGGTGGACGATTATCAGAAATAAACTCTATTGCGTGAAAATGTTTTTTTTTATTATCAAAAGAGATCACGCCATAGTAAAATGGCGGTCTTTGTTACTTTATGGTGCAAAACAACAATTTTGGCCTGACGAGTCTTAAAGAAAGGCTAAAAAGGCTTGAAGTCTCTTAGTGCCAATGAGCAGTCCTTTAATTAAATCTGAAATAAAGGAGATGGAAGGAGGAGGAGAATCTACCCTTTTGTCTCGCTTCATTCTCAGGAGCCTTTTTGGACTAAGCCTTCAAAACGGACACCAGGAGTGACAGCCCCCATCCTATTCTAGCAATATTTGAGGTGTAACATAGAAGATGACATTCATCTGCTTATCTTCAAAAGAGGGGAGAGTGCTTCCCTATTAAAACGTATTTGTTTGAGGAAATCCCTTTGAAAAACGTAGAAATGATGACCCAAAACTAAATTTGATATTTCAGCCTCCTAGAAATATTTCAAAGAATGGACTTGAAAATTTAAACATGAACGTAACCAATAAGGGGTGAGGGGGAAGAGTAGCAGCTTCTCTTACGACACCTTATGAGATCACTGGATCAAAAATTTAGGTTAAGAAACAATAAATAAAAAGTGACCGTTGCGAATACAAACTGAAATTCTGATAAGTAAAATTTTGATTACAATAAATCAATTAACTAAAGTGCTCATAAGTTAAACCTCTCATAAGTTAAAGACTTCTGATTTCATCAATAACTTCTCCTATGCTTCCGAACTTAAAACTAATATTACTTTACTGATTTTCCTTATTTTATACTTATTCAAAAGTGTTTTTTGCTTCTCATGGAAGGCTATCTCCTTTCTGGCCCCTCCCTGGCGGTGCCCATGTCGCTTTAGTATATTTGCTTACTTTGCATTAACTCTTCTAGTCTTTTTGAGCTGATTTGCCAATACCTCAGTTTCTAACCTATTTTACCCCAAACATATGCTGAATAACTTATGCATAACACTATGCTACTGGCTCACATGACGTGTTTTATTTTAAAATATTACGTGTCGACCTCAAAACCAAATATTCTGAAAATCAGTATTGTCTCCCTTTATAATGCGTGAAAAACATAGAATAAAAAAGGGATGTCCAAGTGAAAGTAAAAAACAACAACTATTATATAAACTCCCAGTTTCAAAGGCCATGCCACGCCATACCACACACTGGAGAGTCTATCCCAAACAAATGTACAAGTTCATATAAAAAAATGGTTACTGTATCAAACAGTTCATGGTAACGAACTGTAGTAAGGAGCGACCCGGCTCAATAGCAACCGAAATTCTAAAACACGGAATTTTGACACCAATAGTAAAATCAAAAGAATCGCATTTTAATACTGATTTTGAGTATGTAAGTTTCATCAAGTTTAGTCTTTGTCATCAAAAGTTGCCTTGTTTTAGGAAATAAGGGGAAACACCCCCTAAAAGGATCTTAACGAAAATAATAGAATCTTACCGAAAATCACACCATCAGATTCAGCTTATCAGACAACCCAGCTGTAGAAGTTTCAAGCTCCTATCAAACAGTTCGTGGTAACGAACTGTAGTAAGGAGCGACCCGGCTTAATAGTAACCAAAACTCTAAAAAATGGAATTTTGATACCAATAGCTATATCAAAAGAATCGCATTTTAATGCTGGTTTTAAATATATAAGTTTCATCAAGTTTAGTCTTACCCATCAAAAGTTACGAGCCTGAGAAAATTTGCGTTAAAAACGCCCCCTAAAAGTCATAGAATCTTAAATCACAAAATCACACCATCAGATTCAGCGTATCAGAGAACCCTACTGTAGAAGTTTCGAGCTCCTATCTACAAAAATGTGGAATTTTGCATTTTTTGCCAGAAGGCAGATCACGGATGCGTGTTTATTTGTTTTTTTGTTTTTTTTTTTTTTTTTCCCCAGGGGTGATCGTATCGACCCAGTTGTCCTAGAATGTTGCAAGAGGGCTCATTCTAACGGAAATGAAAAGTTCTAGTGCCCTTTTTAAGTGACCAAAAAATTGGAGGGCACCTAGGCCCCCTCCCACGCTAATTATTTTTCCAAAGTCAACGGATCAAAATTCTGAGATAGCCATTTTATTCAGCGTAGTCGAAAAACCTTATAACTATGTCTTTAGGGACGACTTACTCCCAGGCAGTCCCCGTGGGAGGGGCAACAAGTTACAAACTTTGACCTGTGCTTACACATAGTAATGGTTATTGGGAAGTATACAGGCGTTTTCAGGAGGATTTTTTTGGTTTGGGGGAGGGGTTGAGAAGAGGGGGATATGCTGGGGGAACTTTCCTTCGAGAATTTGTAATGGGAGAAGAAAATTCCCATGAAGGGAGAGCAGGATTTACTAGCATTATTTAAAAAAAAAAACAATTAAAAAATAAAAGTGAAAAACTTTTTTCAGCTGGAAGTAAGGAACAGCAATAAAACTTAAAACAAACAGAAATTATTACCCATATGAGGGGCTCGCCTCCTTCTAATACCTCGCTCTTTACGCTAAAGTATTTTCGGTAATTTCAACTACTTATTCTACGGCTTTTGTGATTCAGGGGGTCATTCTTAATGAATTGGGATAAAATTTAAGCTTTAGTGTAAAGAGCGAGGTACTGACGATGGGGCGAATCCCCTCATATATGTAATAAAAACATGAGAATACAAAAGTTCTTTACGTAAGCTAATTTATAAGTTACGTAAATCTTTTACCAATAAAAAGATTCGTAAAAAATTAAAAGTTCTAGTTGCCTTTTTAATTAACCAAAAAATCGGGGGGCAACTAGGCTTCGTCCCCCGCTCTTTTTTTCTCAAAATCATTCGATCAAAATTATGAGAAAGCCATTGAGCAAAAAAAAAAAAATATGCAAATTTCGTTTTGATTATTCCTCTGCGGAGAGCCAAAATCAAAACATGCATTGATTCAAAAACGTTCAGAAATTAAATAAAAAAAACAAGTTTTTTCAACTGAAAGTAAGGAGTGACATCAAAACTTAAAACGCACAGAAATTACTTCGTATATGAAAGAGGCTGCTTCCTCATCAACGCCCCGCTCTTTACGCTAAAGTTTTTTACTGTTTTAGAAAGAAGAATTGAGAGAAAGAGTCAAACTTTAGCGTAAAGAGCGGGGCGTTGATGAGGAAGCAGCCTCTTTCATATACGAAGTAATTTCTGTGCGTTTTAAGTTTTGATGTCACTCCTTACTTTCAGTTGAAAAAACTTGTTTTTTTTATTTAATCTACAACAAGAACTAAGAGCTCGTATGGCACTTGTGATGAGGTCGGAAGAGCCAAGAGCTCATATGGTATGAGCTCTAACAAAATTCTAAGAATCAATAGATTGCTTTAAAAGGCAAATCAGAGGCTTAATGCCGGTCGGAATTTAAAATAAGAGCTCTGAGTCACGAGGTCCTTCTAAATATCAAAATTCATTAAGATCCGATCACCCACTCGTAAGTTAAAAATACCTCAATTTTTCTAATTTTTCCTCTCCCTGCAGCCCCCCAGATGTTCGAATCGGGGAAAACAACTTTATCAAGTCAATTTGTACAGCTCCCTGACACGCCTACCAATTTTCATCATCCTAGCACGTCCAGAAGCACCAAACTCGCCAAAGCACTGAACCCCACCCCCTAACTCCCCCAAAGAGAGAGGATCCCGGTTACGTCAATCACGTATCTACGACATTTATAAGCGTTTTACAAGATTTCCGGTTTTCCCCTCCAACTCCCCCCAATGTCAACAAATCTGGTTGGGATTTGAAATAAAAGCTCTGAGACATGAGTCCCTTCTAAATATCAAATTTCATTCAGATCCGGTGACCTGTTTTTAAGTTAAAAATAGCTCATTTTTTCTAATTTTTCCAAACTAACAACCCCCAGCTCCCCCAAAGAGAACGGATCCGTACCAATTGTGTCAATCTCGCATCTATAACTTGTGCTTATTCTTCCCATCAAGTTTCATTTCGATCTCTCCGGTCTAAGCGTCTTCCAGGATTTCCGGTTGCGAAGATTTCTGTTTCCCCCTTCCAACCCTCTATAAGTCCCCGGATCCAATTCGAGTTGAAAATGGAGCATCTGAGACATAAGATTCTTCTATATATCAAGTTTCATTAAGATCTGACCACCCATTCGTAAGATACCTCGATTTTCACGTTTTCCAAGAATTCCGGTTTCTCCCTCCAACTACCTTCAATGTCACTGGATCTGGTCGGGATTTAAAATAAGAGTTTTAAAGCACAAGATCCTTCTAGATATCAAGTTTCGTTAAGATCTGATCATCCGTTCGTAAGTTACAAATATTGGATTTTTTCTAATTTTTCCGAATTGCTCCTCCCCCCCCCCCCCCAATTCCACCAAAAAGAGCGGATCCGGTCCGGTTATGTCAGTCACCTATCTTGGACTTGTGCTTATTCTTTCCACCAAGTTTCATCCTGATCTCTCCGCTTTAAGCGTGTTCCAAGATTTCCGCCCCCCCCCCTAATGACACTGGATCCAGTAAAGATTCAAAAACTGTTTAAAAAGTAGAGTTAAGAGAAAGAGTCTAAACTTAGCGTAAAGAGCGAGGCGTTGAGGTGGAAAAGCCCCTTTAATATACGGAGCGATTTCTGTTCGTTTTAAGTTTTAATGTTGCTCCTTACTTTCATTTAAAAAAAAACTTGGTTTTATTTAATTGACAAGAGGGTAAACCCCCTTATATACGCAATAAAAATACACAAATATAAAAGTTCATTACGTAAGTTAATTACTAAGGTACTTATGTTTATTACTAACAAAAGCGTTCGTAAAAAAATAAAGAAAATCTAGTTGCATTTTTAAGTAACCAAAAATTTGAGGGCAACTAGGCCTTCTCCCCAACCCTTTTTTATCATAATCGTCCGATCAAAATTATCAGAAAGCCATTTAGCAAAAAAAAATTAATAGTCAAATTTCGTTTTAATTATTCATGTGCGGTAAGCCAAAATCAAAACATGCATTAATTAAAACGTTCAGAAATTAAATAAAGAAAAAAGGTTTTTTTAACTGCAAGTAAGGAGCGACATTAAAACTTAAAACGGACAGAAATTATTCCGTATACGAAAGGGGTTGTTCTCTTCTCAACGCCTCGCTCTCTACGCTAAAGTTTTTTATTGTTTTAAAAGTAGAGTTGTGACAAAGCGTCAAACTGTATCGTAAAGAGCGGGGCGTTGAGGAGGGGACAACTCCTTTCATATATGGAATAATTCCTGTTCGTTTTAAGTTTTAATGTCGCTCCTTACTTGCAGCAAAAAAACTTGTTTTTTATTTAAATATAAACAAATGGTTGCTATAGACCGCTTAAGCAATGATATTAAAGGTAATGCATAAGTAAGCACCAACTTTTAGGATGGGTAGTTGATCATTTGCACAAGGTCCCATGTTGAAGATGCATCGGTCTACATTTCCAAGTTTTCATTCAATGGCCTTCAAACTGACTTGAGCATGGTGCGGGAGGGTGGTGGTGGTAGTCCTCATTTGCAGGAACATACTAAAGACAGTCTGGTAGTATCGGTGCTGAGGGGAAGATAGCCCCCTCGTAATTGGGCCATACTGGCTTGTAAACTAAGTTTTAGAAGTTCTGTACATGCAAGAGCTGGAGCGGAAAAATAGTTTTCGATTAAAACTAATTTCAAGGACCCAAAAAACAAATATTCTTTCTAAACTAATGCTCGATACTTTTTGCTGTCTCTGGAATTAGAGATTCTATTTAAATACGCTGTCAACGGAATGCCAAGTATTTGTGTTCAAATATTTCTATTTGTATTTTTTTACAGCACCGTAAAGCTTATTTATTTGGGAAACATGAGGACATTCAAAAGCCTTATTTCTATTTGTCGAGGTGCAATTCCAACTTTCGTGATGGTTTCATCAGTTTTTTAAAACACAATCTGATCTAAAAAACATAAAAAATGCGCTAATTTAATGGAGTATTGCATTTCCAGAACAACTCTTTACATAAGAAATTAATATAAGAAAACTCACTTTCTCCCAAATATACCTTGAACAGCAGATGCATAAGAGTACACTAATGCATATAAGCCAAAACATAGATTTTCGTGATCATTGCCTAAAAGTTACCAAGAATCAATGAAGTAAAGCTGGATAACAAGACATGACAGTGATGCGATGTGAAAATGAAAGAAATTAATTGTCCTTTTCCGATCCGTTCCGCTCAATTTCTTAAAGTGTTACCTTCCACATAAAACATCGTTAGGATTCTAAAACTCCTGACACGCGACAGGATTTGTGATGTAACCATTTGCTATTCTGTGGCTGTAGAAACCATTAACACAAGAAATTAATGCTTGCCGTATGTTCTCAGCTAATCAATGAGAGATAAGGGTTAGGTGACCCCTATAAAGATGTTGTCTCCATAAAACAAATCCTTGGGATCTGTTAATTTCCTGTGGAAAAACGTAGCACTATATTCCAACCACTAAGAATAAAAGATATGTGAATATATTGCCTGATGGAGAGATGAACCAAAAACAATTATACCGACCAAGGCTGTATCCAGTGGGATTACTTGGTTTGACCCCCTCTCCCCCTCCAAAAAAATCTGACTCGTGAAAACGTAACAAAAATGCATGTAAAAAAAATGCGTTTTATAAGTTTTTTTTATTCTAAAACCCTTCCCAAACAATAATCCTGGATTTAGCCTTGGCAACCACGGATTAGAACAATGGTGTAGCAGATCTTCGGGAAAGACCAAAACATGTATAATGGGAGAAATCACGAAAAATTGGTTTCAGGTAATATGTAATCCTTTTATCGAAAATAACCATTAGAAAACCCCACTCTCTCCCTCCTCATGAGAAAATGACACTTGCTAGACCTAGCAACTTAGAAAAAACTGAGGCTGATCTGCTTCCTCCTGAAGAAAGTTCTATGGGTAGGTTTCACCTCATTGGACTTTGAATTAAAATGGAATAGTTGTGGGCATCAAGTCATGGCTAATTAAAGAGCCAAGACAGATAGTCCAATTGAGTGAGAAGAAAAACCTGGCATTAATTCCCCCCTTATTAGGATTGTATTAAAAGGAGGTTAGTTCATTCGTTAATATAATGTCTATCTATTATCCGTCCATACATCATTGCTAGGGCAGTAGAACCAAGGTAGATAGTCATAGAGCTAATATAGTGATAGAACCTATAGTTTTCCAAGTGTTTGATTAATTAGGTTTGGGTAAGCAGCGGAAGTATGCGGGTGTCTCTCTTATTGGACCAATACACGGTTTGTTATCGTTTAGCAAGTCATGCCTTCCAAGAGTCTCAGGCAGGTTGGCCCAGAATATATAATTGACATAGGACCATTAGATTGCCTGGAATGAGAGGTAAACAAGGGACACTTACCTATGGTCTTAGGCAGGTTGAACCAAAAATTTAGAATTGAAACATGAGACCATTAATTTCGCCTAGAATCACAGGCAAACAAGCGTCTAAAGTCAAAATTCAATTTTAAACTTAGACATTTGCTAGACTAATAAAAAAGTTATTTTAATGTTAGTTGAACAAAAAGTTGACTGATATTGAAAAGGGGTACAAGAGTCCAAATATTTTAATTTCTAATGGTGCAAACTACAGGATTGATTTTCAAGTTACTAGCCGAATAACTTGCTGATTACTTACCGGATGTCCAAATTTCATAATGCAAGTTCTAGAATGCTGAATGTAACAGAGTTTGCAACGCATAACCGACGCGATTGACAGACGGCGCAATAGTTTCAGTGGATCCTCTATAGGATCTCTAACCTCAGGTGCGGGGAACTGACCTTGTTGTCACTGGTTGATAAGAGACGAATCACTATTAAACTATTTAAGAAGGCCGCTCTGTATACTTAAAAATTGAATAAAACAAAGTTTTTTTCAACTGAAAGTAAGGAACAACATTAAAACTGAAAACAAAAAAAAATTAGTACATATATGAGGGGGTTGCCCCTTCCTCAATTCATCGCTATTTACGCTAAAATTCGAATTTTTGTTCCAATCATTTAAGAATGACTCCTGAAACACAAGCCCCGTTTAATTGGAATGAAAAGCTTTTTAAAAGAATTTATCGGTCTGTTGAATCTGATGGTGTGATTTTCATTGAGATTCCTTGACTTTTTGTGGGCGTTTCCTCCCTTTATAAAATCCTACAAATTCTCTCAGAATCTTAGATTTTGATGGGTAACATTCAACTTAATTAGTTTTATGTAGTTGATATCAGCATACTACTACCATTACTACTAACAACTCACCGCAGCAATAAGACGCCTGAGGCCAATATACCTACGGCTTACGCAGCTCCTCTTCCATCCTAACTAATTTAAAGCCTACCTCTTTATACCCTCCAAGGAAGTTCACATTTCCCTTGAACCTTTCTTTACGACATCGTCCCACCCAACCGCAGACGACCTGCTTTCCGCTTAGCCGTAGACGGTTGGCCGAAAATGACAATCTTTGATGCACCTGTTGTTATTAAAATCCCTTTTTTTAATGTTTCTATTACTATTGGGCCGAGTCGCTTCTTACTTACAGTTCGTTCCCACGAACTGTTTGATGTCTTAATGATCGTTTTCGTAACTATAAACTACTTCTCAGTTGAATAATGAAAACAGCTACTCTTCCCTATTCCATATAAATGGGAAATTCGTCTCAGAAGCAGTTTCTTTGAAAACACCTTTTTCAAATCAAGGTTCTTTACAGGAGTCAAGCAGTTGCTACAACCGTAAAAAGAGGATATAGCCCAATCAGTAAAAAGTAACAAAAAACAGAAACTTATGGTTATCCTAAGAACCGTACGGTAAGAAAAAGTTTAAACAAAAAGTTCAACATAGCACAAATGGGCAGTAGTTAACAGTTGTGCTTCTTTTTTCTTACATTACACACCTAAAAATCTTCACAGATATCAAACCTTGATCAAATATAGCATTTTTATTGAAACTACAAAATCTCCTTTTGTTGTTTTATGCGGAAGACTGTCCTCAGGGAGAAGGACCATCAGGAGGGAGTCAAAATAGAGGAACCTTATTCTAAAACCAGACTTTGCTAAAGACCTCTAGTTATATTTCAGTAGGCATGAACACTTAAAATCCCAGAACCATTTACTAATAATTTGTCATTTCCTACTATCAATATTTATTGCCGAAACTTGTATAGTTCACTAAGGAGTAGCCTTCATGAAGAAAGGTTAAATTTTATTGCTTTCGCACCATTTTATTACAGTCCAATAACTATAAGCCTTATGACTGAAATAACCCATAAACGTCAATTTTGCTACCTAGCCTCAGAAATAAGCAGAGCTGATTGAACTGGGATTTATATGACTTTAAATTCAAGCTTAAAAGGGCTTTACATGGCTTAAGTTATGATATTCTTAATCTCTAGGATAAGAGCTATGCACAACATCGTAACAGCTATTATGATGTTGGTTCTACCTGACAATGTACGTTCAATTCTGTTTCGAGGATAGGAAAGCACAGATAGTAATAATTACTTTTATTATTTTGAAAAAAAAATAGTGTTTCAAATTTATGTTTTTATGTGATGTGAATAATGTTAGTCAGGTGCGTACGAAGACATTTTTTTGGGTGGGGAAGTAAAAAAAAAGTTTTATATATAATTCGAATAAGGATTCATGAAATTCATGAAATTAAGCACGTATATTTTTTGCCAAATTTACTCTTCCTTGCCTTATAGAGTGAATTTCATTCAAAAACTGTTAGCACATTTGTGACCAAATAGAATAATCTACCACAATCACAATAAAACCACATCTATTTCATATACAGAGACTGTAAAAATATTTAAATGTAGCTAATCCGTGCATTACACCGCACGCCTACCTATAAAATAGAACAAATAAAAGAATAAAAAGATATAGTATAATTGATAGATTTGCCAGAATTTATGATAAATTAAAGAAGAAAAAATTTGAAACGAATTTCTACTGATCTCAAACTAACAAGACCTGAAATTAACGGCTATTTTATGTGGTTAGTTAAATATAAGGCAACCAATACGTAATAATAAACACCACAATTAACAGTGACTTTTTAGGTTTTGAACCAACAGCTTTTCATTACTATATTCAGGTTTTTGTATTTAACTATACGATACCGACTTTTGTTTTCCCCTAACAAACTCGAGTTTCCTCTGTAGACAGTTCCCAATCCTAGTTACTTTTGTCTTTGGGCTATTTCTCATACCCCCTTCTACTGCTAACCAGAATATATGGGAGGAAAAATACTATTAACCAAGTTTTAATGAAAAACAGATGTTAGAGGATCCATTGAGCATCAATAATTAATCGTCAGTACTGCCAAGTCAAGGTTGAACAACTATCAAAACTACAATCAAAATTCCCCAATCCTTCTAGTTATTTGAATCTACTAAAAGTCATACTTTTATGACACCCTGTTTATGCCGAGCCCAGCATGGTGGGTGCTTCAAATTGAAAAATTGGTCACAGAATCACCCAGTCCTGGATTAGCTCTCTGTTGGATATCTCCAACCTAGAATCAACCCTTTATGTTATGTGCTGCAACATCGACTGTTTTGTCCAATAGCGGAGTCTCATGGTACTAAGGGAACTCTGATACCACAAACTTGTGTGGTCGCTGCCAGGTTAATTGTCCTTGCAATTGTTGTTAAAACTGCCATTTCCTCTATATGGAGTACGAAAAGCTTTTATAATTCAGACAAAAATATTTACAAAATTTATTTTACAAATCTCTGGGTTCTGTAAAAATCTGACTAGGCAGTTAAATTCAAAGTGGAAAATGGACTAACGAATATGTTTCTATGCGACTTTGAGACAATTTCCAGTGTATAAACTTTTATATTAAGAAAAAACAAACTTTAAAAATACAACTAAAAACTGATGGAGGTGGGAAAATTGTGATTCCAAATCTAGCTTGAAAATTATTATTGCATGTTAGGTAATAGAAGAGAAGAAGAGCTTTCTTGCCAGCCATTTTGCTAACTAAGAGAGTAAAACTTTCGGAAATGAACTAACAACCTAAATTGGTGTCCCAGTGATGTATTCAAGCCTAAAACTTGACAATTACTTCATCTAGAACTTTTGATGAGCTTGAGTTTTTTTCGCGATAAATGGCACACATTTTCAGAAATTTATCTACAGCCCTAATTAAGGTCTGTGAATGTATTTTCGAATTTCTAGCTTTATCCTTTTTGCCCTCTACACTAAAATTTTAGTCTAACTTAGAAAATGAATATCAAATTAGGCTAAGGATCCATCGTTAATCCTGGGAATTATCTTGTGAATGCCTAGGGTATAAGAGTCTGGTCCCTTGTCTGGTCCCGCTACAAGTACAAGTAAGTAAGTATAAGAGACGTAATCTCTTTGGTAAACTCTAGGCCCAGATTTATTTCGATTTATATTCAAAGCTAAAAGAAATGTGAATGTACCTGTCTCCTCATAATCTTTCAGGCCTTGAAAGCAAAAGTGGGCGGAGCAACGAGTCTAAAAGCACATTCACACCCCCTCATTTAGGTTGAGAATTTATCTCAGAAAGCTTCGTTAATCTAAATTTTATCTCTAAATTTACCGATAGGCCTATATAAGATTTTAAGCTAATTTCGGAATTTGGCTGCTATTTCTACATCCCATGCAGTTTTTCAGTTATTTTTTAAAAGCTTATTTTTGCCAAACTTAAGCGTTTGAACTTAGATAAAAAAAAGTATAAATGTTTAGAAAGTATTTATAACACATTTCTTTGCATTCAATTCAAACCAATCTTTCAACTACAATCTTTCCTACTTGAATCCTACTTGAATATCCATCCATATTGTTTTCTGACTCTATCTATTTATTTAACCCTGAGCATGAGACTTAAAAAAAATGTTGCTTTAACACTGTGCTTAAAGCTAATAGGCCAATAATATACTTAATGTGATTTCCTGCCATTTTTTCTTGCGCAATGTTATGAAAACGACTGCTGACCATCCCTATGGCCAATATGGTTGACTAAAAAGTAAAAAATACTTAAGTTTGGTGCCCACACCCCTTCAAAACATCCTAAAAATTTGAGTGCTATTTTCTCTTTGCTGAAAACTAAATAGCTGTCTTAAATTAAATAGAATTTTTGCCAATTCATTTATTAAACATTTGAAAGGAGTGGATTTAAAAAGATACGGCCTTGCTTATAGCTAAATAATAGAAAGAAATATAAACTATAAAAAACTAACTCAAATTATTTTCTAAAGACAGGTTTTCATAATAAATGAATTATTTGGTTAAAAAAAAAAAAAATCACGCAACAAACCAAGATTTTCAGTTTTAGAAAAAAAAACTAAGTTTGTTCACCGGGATGTTTTTTCCCCAGCAAACAGTTTTTTTCCCACTGCAATTTCTGTTTTCACGATTATTTCCTTTTCCACAGTTAATCTCCCTAAAATACAGATTTAGCATCTTTTAATGAAAAGAGTTATTTTGACCAAAAAATAACTTGTCTGAACAAAGCCTTTGGCAATCACCTTTTAAGTTTGTATAATAACTTTTAGCTGAGAATTAATTATAAATTGGGACTCAGCTTTATCCGTACGTGCTAAGACTGGCTAATACTTACAGTAGTATATTGTGTGGTGGTCAAGCAGACTTAATCATTTCTATTGTTTTATATAATTAGAAGTGACAGGTGGTTCCATCGATAGGATCTAGATTACTTTAATCATTTCAATCGATGGAAATGAGCTGCCGTATGTTGCGGGATGTAATATGGATGTTTCGATTCAGATGTAAATAATAAATCTGAGGGAATGGGTTGACAGGAGGAAGCTCCAGTAGGAAATGGATAAATTCCTTGATTACATCTTTACCAATTGATAGGATTATACTCTGTTCATTGACAACTGGATTTTGGTATTCCAGAAAAAAAAATTCCAGCTATTTTTTAAACGCCAAGAAGCACTGTTTGTTCGTCGGACGAGCGAAAATTGCTTTTGACAGCCTTGGATGCCTACCTTTTAGATTTAATGATGCGTTGGGGTATTGGGCGGTCCAATTTTTTATGTATCCCCTCAATCTTTATTTTTGAAAGAAATAGAGCTGATAAACAATGAGCTGTTTTGAATGAAAAACTAAAGAAAATTGCAAGAAAGTCACCATAGTTTCTACCGAATACGTACAGGTAATTTTTCAGGGAGGGGGGCAGCAGTATTTTTAGAAAGGAAAACATAATGAAAGTAACCTTTCTTTGATAAATTTTAAAAACTAGGCCTCCTCCCCCACCCATTGTCTTATCAAAATCATCTGATCAAAACTATGAGAAAGCCATTTGGCAAAAAAAAAATCATATGCAAATTTCGTTTTAATAATTTATGTGCAGTGAGCCAAAATCAAAACATGCATTAATTCAAAAACGTTCAGAAATTAAACAAAAAACAAGTTTTTTCTTAACTGCAAGTAAGGAGCGACATTAAAACTTAAAACGAACAGAAATTACTCCGTATATGAGAGGGATTGTCCCCTCCGTAACGCCTCGCTCTTTACGCTAAAGTTTTTTTCATTGTTTCAAAAAGTAGAGTTGTGACAGAGTCAATCTTTAGCGTAAAGAGTGAGGCGTTGCGGAAGGGACAATCCCTTTCATACACGGAGTAATTTCTGTTCGTTTTAAGTTTTAATGTTGCTCCTTACTTGCAGTAAAAAAAAGTGTTTTTTTTTTATTTAATCTGATACTGAATAGACAGTTTTACTTCACCCAGGTGCATTCAAACATTTAACATGATTTCCTATAATCTTAACAAAAATAGATTGCGTTTTCTGTCCCTGTACAATCAAAGTACAAATCAAAATTGATAAATTTAGATACTGTTATCTTAAACTCCTTGAAGGGCTCCAGAAGAATTTTTCAAGGAGACTTTAACCTACATGGGGAATTTTCTAATGTACTACTAACTATATGACGCTATATTTATGCAGTGGAAGACTGCTTGTAGATCTGTGGGAGAAACTGAGTTTCAAAAGGCAACCAAAAAGTTTGAAACCCCAGCGATGTAATTTGCAACCAACAAATATAATTGTAGGAGAGTGCCAGGGGATTTTTACGTGTAGTTCTATGCTACCAATAATTGTTGACACCTTTAGTACATATTGATATTTTTCTCCAAAAATAGTGACTTAGACTTTGTTACTCATACACCTGGAGGCACATGCGACAGGTATAGTAAATTACCAGCTTGACCTTTTCCGCGCCTGCAGCCAAAGCTCCTCCAGCAAAGGCCTTTCTAGCATTGTCTACATTCATGGAATAGGCCCAGTGGAATTTAGGCTTCCCTGACTTGCAAAGGCCAGGGGGGGGGTCCACTAACACATGTCATGTAGTAGCCTTGCCGTCATCCATCCGTACCGTATGTCCCCAGTATATCATGCGGCGTCTTCGAATGATTTAAAGTTTGGAAGTAAAGTTAGCAATGAAGTAAATTCCTTGATTGGTTACCCGTTCTATGGTAAAACGTAGGCCCCTTTCACACTCCCTGTCAAACATAAACTTTTACCATTTTTCTATCAATTCATGTGTCCTGCCTGTCCGTAAAATTCACTCTTATTTCCAAACTTGCGCACGCGAATCTTGAAATCAAAAGCAGTATTTTACCATCAGACAAAAACTTTTTTTAATCAAGCACCAGAAGTGGTGCATTTCCTTTTACACTATTTATTGTCTTTTTTTCACGACTCACCAAAATCGTAAGTTAAAAGGGAATCAAAACAGGGTCTATGGTGCTGCTGTTTTCTTTACCAGATTCGCTATTGACACACTTTAGAAAACAGCACTGCTACAACTAGCAACTCTTCACAGCATAGAACCACCTTAGGCAATCGAGTCAGCGCAAAGGTGTTATAGTTTCTTGGCTATGTGTGACTCGAGGTTCTGAAAGTAGATATTTCGGGAAATGGTATGTGATAATTCTCGCAATCTTCCGCAAGGAAAACAGCATTAAACTTATTGACTGTCATAGAATGTGGTAATTTCAAAATATTAAATGAATGGACTGATGAACGGTCTGGCAAAACAATAATTGTGATTGGATGTTCTCGATTCATTGGTTGCAGTGAGCTTCACGAACATTTTTTGAACATATTACTTCTCGATTGACAGTAGCTTTTCATCGGCAAAATAGGGAGTTTCAGTTTAAAGCAATGACAATCCCGCTTTAAGATATTAATATTCATAGGCTGGTTCAACAAATGTAAAACTAAAGTGAAAGAATAATAGCTGTAGTAATGAGTAGCTAAATGTAATAAGAAATTTAAAACTGGATCAAACTTTCTGAATTCGAAATCGCTATAAAGTGCTGACCCAGAAATTGGATGAGCCGCTTATCTTCTCCCTGAAACATAAAGTTTGTTGCAACCCTCCTGAATTATTTGTAATCTTCATACAAATCTCTATTTTTGCCACTGTTTTTGAAGCCCGCTCTCTCCACACCCAAAACAGACTTTTGCTTTCATCCCTCAGCATGGCGATAAACGAATTGACCTTTAATTAGAACATATCTTACAACAAAATGTTTGAGTACATAAGCAATTTTGTATTATATTAGTCTAATTTTTTTTCTTATGTAGAACAACCAACAAATGACACCAGTAAGCATTGCACAGTTAATACAAAAGACAAGCCGTCTCCCGAAGTCAACTGTGCAACAACAACATCCGATGACGATAAAGATTCTCGCAAGAAACGTCAAAGACGTCAAAGAACACATTTTACATCACAGCAACTCCAGGTATTTTTTAACATAACTTACCATACTTTGCACTCAAATATGTGTTTTTTAAATTAAATATCCAAAAGAATATTATTAATTATAATAAAAAAAATCAGAATTACAACCCAAAAAGTAGATGTGGAATTTAAAAAAAGAGAGAACAATTATGCGCTGCTCATTATAAAATTATTCCAAAATGTTTCGCCTTTCAATTTTGATCTTATTAAAATTTTAGTTTTAAGAGTTATTTAGTATTTTTGGGTCCATTTTGTATAAGCTGTGCAGGTTGATTAAGAAGGGTTTTTATTAAAAGCAAGAAACAGCAGCACTAAAAAAAAGCTCAAAAGAAAGAAATGCCTTAAATTAAACTGACTATCACTTAATTACTAATTTTCATCCTTTACTTGATTACTTATATTTATATTACTTCTTTACCAGCTTTTAATATTACGTTCTTACTAATTACTGCAAATTTCAGCTAAATAGCCCAAAGTTATTGAGGCTAATACGCTAGCAGACATTTTGACCGAAGATATACTTGAAACTCTTACGTTAACTGTAATTACGTAATTACGTTAACTGTACGTTAACTAACTAGCAGAAAAAGTGTATTGGGATAATATGAGATGGTTTCTTTGTAAGATAATATAAATATTTCTGATAATTTTTTACGGTGGTTTTGCATAAGGACTCAGCATTTAGAATGGATGGTTGTAGAGAAAAACTTGAGGAAGGCTCATTCGACCGAATATTAAAAGTTCTTGTGCCCTTTTATGGGCTAGAATTGATATAAGGGCAACGTGTTAGACCTTGAGTGCCTAAAACGAGGAGAAACAACTCCATATGATAAGTCAAGTTTAAATCGAACTGAAATTAAAATGAATAAAGAAATCAAGCCTAAAGTGAACAAGATTGTGGTTATCACCCCCTTGAGGCTTCCTAGGGCTGGAGTGCAACTAAAAATGAAAACTTTTTCTAATTATAATAGACAGATTTTACTTATATTGCTCTACTCTTTTCTAGTTATGTAATAGCATTTGGCAGCTCCTCGAAAGCCTACATTCACACTTCTTAGTATTCTGGTTATTGAGGTTATCTAATGATTTTGTTTAAATTTTGTTTGCATCTTGTGCTGTAGTGTTATGTGTCTAAATCATGTTGAATAACCCAACCCGTTACTGTTAGTATCATTTTAACATCTTAAAGAAATCAAATAAAAGTCAATAAGGCCTCACATCGTCCCCCAAAAATAATGCTATTAATCTATTTATGATCATCATTTTAGTTTTAAAGTTAAACCACGATACTAATTTTCATGATAATAATTATTCATTAATTCTGGATATTTTTGATTCTAAGAGGATGCAAGTTTCATCAACCTTTTCTTTCTTTTACATCGAATTTTCCAAAAGTAAAGAAGATTTTTAGCAATAGAAACATAACATAAATTTCAATTAGTAAGATTTGAAGCAATAAACATAGCTTTCAGTGAAGCACAGATAAAATTCCTTATGAGGTTTGGGGACGATATTTCTAGCAATATATTTCTCCCACTCTTATTTCTAGCAATTTCTGTCTATATCAACTTCAACTCTTTATTCACCGTAATTTGTGTTCGTTTTAAATTTGATTTCATCACTCAAAGTTATTTATGTTCGTTTTAAGTTTGTATGTTCATGTGAGATGGTGCTTGTTCCGATGCCGGTATATACTTCTCGTAGGGAAACCTTTTTCATTATTTCTTTAATAGCTTGAAGCCATAAAAGGTGATAAGTTATATACTTTTGTTTTAGGAACTTGAAGCTACATTTTCAAGAAACAGATATCCGGATATGAGCACAAGGGAAGAAATTGCGTTGTGGACAAATTTAACTGAGCCGAGAGTTCGGGTAAGATGTATTTACTTCACTGGGCACATGAAAACATACAGGATTCAACAGGGGAGAACTCAACCCGGTAAAATTCCCCTTGATAAGATTCAATCCATAAATAACTCAAGTTGACAAAAGTCAACCCCCTAGCAAAACTGACCTCGTAAAACTAAACCCAGACAGGGCTCAGCCCATGTGAAACATAACCCAGGTGAAATACAGCTTGCACATTTAACTAGACGAAATAACACCTAAGTAATTCCCATAGCTGAGCAAAAAATCAACACACTCATAATTTAATTATTGTAACGTCACGCAGGAACGGTTATATTCAACCTGAGTTTTCTAAAAAAAAATAATTCTTGTATATTTCCCACCATATATCTACGTTCTTTTTATATAATTTACCCTTTGATGAGTTTTTGAGACTTCCCCTGAAAGAAAAATCCTGTGGACTATTTTGTTTTAATAATAATAATAAAAAAAAATCTAAAAAAAGTCTAAAAATCGTCTAAAAAAGATATTGGGGCCGGGAATTTCCTCCCCTCCTCCTATATTTTTTTAATTAGTGTCAATGATTTTGAAGGGTTACAACGACTATAGTAACTATGATGGTCCCAGAACAACATGATCAATGTCTACGACTATAACAATGACATAGAAGACAACAAAAATGATAATTATCAACAACAAAAATAATAATCACAGTAAATAGTGCCGAGCACTTATGCAGGGGGGGGGTGGATCTTGGCCCCCTAAAATTCTAAGTTTTCCAGACTTCTTTGGCACTCCTTATCAAATATCAAACAAACTAGCCCCCCCCCCAGATGTCGGCGGAATATACTTTGTAACAATGATGACGATGACCACCGACAAACCAACGGTGGCATTGACAGCGATGATGATTACGCTGTCATTTGGTTCCTGAGTTATCTGGAGGTCATACGGCTGTGTTCCATTTTAGCCCCATCCTCACAGAAAAGTGGAACAATGTAACCGTTACATTGGCATTGCATAGCCTTGAACATAATGTGGTAATATTTTACCCCTGATACTTTTGAATCATGCTACCTGTACGGAAGATGGGGGAATTCTTCACCTAGCATTGACTCAAAAGCCCCTCAAGAAAATTATGGGCTTAATAATGTTGTCCTCCTATTTCCGACACAAATCCAGTGGAGAATATCTCCGAGACTCGAGCCTCTGAACCTTACAAGGCCGAGTTTTGCAAAAATTGGTAGCTGAAACATGAACAAATACATTTTAGGCTAGAAATTTCTAGATTCGCCAGGAGAGTTTTGATTGTTCAGATATATGCTTCCCTGAAGGCATGATTCAAAATTGAGAAATGTAAAACGCGATGGTGCGTATTTTTGTTTCTCCCAATTTCAGTTATAGTCCAAATTCATTTTACCAACAGGCTAAAAACCCGGGTTGGAACCTAATTTCATCGAACATGCTCAGCTTGTTATCTGTTAGGATCACCCACACCTGCAGTGGCGTAGTGGGCTAAATTTCCGTACCAGTAGGTATCTGAATATAAAATTTTAATGCACAAAGAGAAACATTTAATTGCTACAAGATATTGAACACATTTAACATGCATATAGCGTTTAATATACTCTAAGGAGGTTAAAGGTTAAATTTTATTTATATAAATAAAATTGAAAAAGTAAAATTCTTTTTCTTAATAGATAAAATTAAATAGGTTTTCATTCCCTGATATAATAACTGAAAAAGAGAATATTTGTAATATAATCAAACAGTTCGTGGTAACGAACTGTAGGAAGGAGCGACCCGGCTCAATAGTAACCAAAACTAAAAAAGTAAATACCAGTTTGATACCAGTTTTGATACCATTTTGATACCAGTAGCTACATCAAAAGAATCACATTTTAATGCTGATTTTAAATATATAAGTTTCGTCAAGTTTAGTATTACCCATCAAAAGTTACGAGCCTGAGAAAATTTGCGTTATTTTAGAAAATAGGGGGAAACACCCCCTAAAAGTCATAGAATTTTAACAAAAATCACACCATCAGATTCAGCGTATCATAGAACCCTACTGTAGCAGTTTCAAGCTCCTATCTACAAAAATGTGGAATTTTGTATTTTTTGCCAGCAGGCAGATCGCGGATACGTGTTTATTTGTTTGTTTTTTTGTTTTGTTTTTTTTTCCCAGGGGTGATTGTATCGACCCAGTTGTCCTAAAATGTTGCGAGAGGGCTCATTCGAACGGAAATGAAGAGTTCTAGTGCCCTTTTTAAGTGACCAAAAAAATTGGAGGGCACCTAGGCCCCCTCCTACGCTAATTATTTTCCCAAAGTCGACGGATCAAAATTCTGAGATAGCCATTTTATTCAGCGTAGTCGAAAAACCTTATAACTATGTCTTTGGGGACGACTTAATCCCCCACAGTCCCAGTTGGAGGGGCTACAAGTTACAAACTTTGACCAGTGCTTACATATAGTAATGGTTATTGGGAAGTGTACAGGCGTTTTCAGGAGGATTTTTTTGTTGGGGGAGGGGTTTGGAAGAGGAGGATAGGCTGGGGGAACTTTCCATTGAGGAATTTGTCATGGTAAGAAAATTTCCATGAAGGGAGCGCAGGATTTACTAGCATTATTTAAAAAAACAATGAAAAAATAAATATGAAAAAGTTTTTTTCAGCTGGAAGTAAGGAGCAGCAATAAAACTTAAAACGAACAGAAATTATTACCCATATGAGGGGCTCACCTCCTCCTAATATCCCGCTCTTTACGCTAAAGCATTTTTAGTAATTTCAACTATTTACTCTAGGGGTCACTCTTAACGAATTGGGACAAAATTTAAGCTTTAGTGTAAAGACGGGGGGGGGGCGAACCCCTTCATATATGTAATAAAAACATGAGAATACGTAAGCTAATTTATAAGTTACGTATATCTTTTACTAATAAAAAGATTCTTAAAAAATAAAAAGCTCTAGTTGCCTTTTTAATTAACCAAAGAAACGGAGGGCAACTAGGCTTCCTCCCCGCTCTTTTTTCTCTAAATCATTCGATCAAAATTATGAGAAAGCCATTTAGCCAAAAAAAAAAAAAAAATGCAAATTTCGTTTTAATTATTCCTCTGCGGAGAGCCAAAATCAAAACATGCATTGATTCAAAAACGTTCAGAAATTAAATAAAAAAACAAGTTTTTTTTAACTTAAAGTAAGAAACGAAACGAAACGAAATTACTTAAAACGAAAAGAAATTACTCCGTATATGAAAGGGGCTGTTCCCTCCTCTATCCCCCGCTCTTTACCCTAAAATTTTTACAGTTTTAAAAAGTAGAATTGAGAGAAAGAGTCAAAATTTAGCGTAAAGAGCTTGTCTATAGTCCATAGTTATAATGTAGATTTTCGTTGTTTCCGTATTATTGAGAAGTAGTTCTTAGAATAAAGACATTTTATACCTATCTTCTAGCCCTTAAAACATATAAAAATAAAATATAGCAAGTTTTCATCAACTGAAATTAAGGAATGACGCTAAAACTTCCGAACAAATCTTATTCCGTATATGAAACCCTCTGCCGGCTCCTCAACACTTCGCTTTTTACAATAAAGTTTGACTCATTGTCACAGCTTTCATTTTTAAATTAATGAAAAATGTTAGCGCAAGAAGTTAGGTGTTGAGGAGGGGGCAGCCTCTTTCATACACAGAATAATTTTGTTCTTAAGTTTTAATGTCACTCCCTACTTTCAGTTGAAAAAACTTGTTTCTTTTATGTTTTTTTATTAATTTAAACAAACTTTTCATCATAAAATAAGAATTTTTTTTTCTCAACACGTTTCCTTCTAGCCCTTTGCATTAATTCGTTAAATAATCTCAATCATCGTATTGCTTGTTCAGTAAGGCATTTCATAATAAAATTCTTTGGGTGTGTCAGTTCATTGACTGACCTATCTGACAAAGAATATAAGGTAATGAGTTTTTGCCTGTGCGGAAATACACAAATCAACATAAAATCAACACTCCAAGCCTCATTATTTATGTTTTTGTTCATTAATATTCCCCTTCAGTACCTTGGTGGCTTATTTGTAACAACAGATTGTTATGCATACATAACATCCTCTTGGGGCCGATTTTATGTACCATTTGCTTGAATAGCTATCATCTATGAGTCAATGCTAATCATGGAAGACTCGGCTAATCTTTCTTTGGGGAAAAATTTTGCTTTTGTGTGAGGGTAAGGACTAAATATATTATTTTTTTTTTTTGGAGATCATCAGTAAGTGTTGGAGAAATGCTGAGACGTAAGTACTGAAGTCACATTTGGATTTTGTTTATTTGCTTCTAAAAGTGCATTCAACTCTGATTTATTTCGACAAACATGTTAACCCTGCTTAGATGACTCTCCTGGACTCCAAAACAATAGTTTTTCCATAATTTGGTGTAATGGAGTGCTTTAGTGTAATATTTGTGTTCTGGAGAGTTTTCCATGAACACTCAACTAGAGTATCATCTCAAGTTAGACAATCTCTTAGTGTTTTTCTTTTCTTTCTCCGTTATGTTAGTCCAGGCCTATTATAACACGCTATTAAACAGTTCGTGGTAACGAACTGTAGTAAGGAGCGACCCGGCTCAACAGTAACCAAAACTCTAAAAAGTGGAATTTTGACACATAGTTACATCAAAAGAATCGCATTTCAATGCTGATTTTAAACATATAAGTTTCATCAAGGTCAGTTATACCCATCAAAAGTTACGAGCCTGAGAAAATTTGCCTCATTTTAATAAATAGGGGGAAACGAAAATCACACAATCGCATTCAGTGTATCAGAGAACCATATTGTAGAAGTTTCAAGCTCCTATCTACAAAAATGTGGAATTTCGCATATTTTGCCAGAAGACAGATCACGGATCCGTGTTTATTTGTTTTTTTCCCCCAGGGGTGATCGTATCGACTGAGTGGTCCTAGAATGTCGCGAGAGGGCTCATTCTAACGGAAATTAAAAGTTCTAGTACCCTTTTTAAGTGACCAAAAAAATTGGAGGGCACCTAGGCCCCCTCCCACGCTCGTTTTTTCCCAAAAGTCACCGGATCAAAATTCTGAGATAGCCATTTTATTCACCATAGTCGAGAAACCTGATAACTATGTCTTTAGAGACGACTTACTCTTCCACAGTCCCCGTGGGAGGGGCTGCAAATTACAAACTTTGGCCTGTTTTTACATATAGTAATGGTTACTGGGAAGTGTACAGACGTTTTCAGGGGTATTTTTTTGTTTAGGGGGAGATTTGAGGGGGGGGGGGTTACCTGGGAGAATATTTCCATGGAGAAACTTGTCATGGGGGAAGAGGATTTCAATGAAGGGGCGCAGGATTTTCTAGCATTATTTGAAAAAACAATGAAAAAATAAGTATGAAAAGTTTTTTCTACTGAAAGTAAGGAGCAGCATTAAAACTTAAAACGAACAAAAATTATTACGCATATGAGGGGCTTACCTCCTCGTTATACCTCACTCTTTACGCCGAAGTATTCTTAGTAATTTCAACTATTTATTCTACGGCCTTTGTGATTCAGAGCTCGTTCTTAAGGAATTGGGACAAAATTTAAGCTTTAGGGTAAAGAGCGAGGTATCGATGAGGGTTGAACCCCTTCATACACGAAATAAAAACATACGAATATAGAATTTCGTTACGTAAATTAATTCGTAAGTTACATATATTTTTTTTTACCAATGAAAACGTTTGTAAAAAATTAAAAGTTGTAGTTGCTTTTTTAAGTAATCAAAACATTTGAGGGCAACTAGGCCTTCTCCCTCGCTCCTTTTTTCTCAAAATCTCCCGATCAATTGCAATTAATTAACATGCAAATTTCGTTTTAATTATTTATGTGCGGAGAGCCAAGATAAAAACATGTATTAATTCAAAACCGTCCAGAAATTAAATAAAAAAAACAAGTTTTTTTTAAATGAAAGTAAGGAACAACATTAAAAATTAAAACGAACAGAAATTACTCCGTATGTGAAAGGGGCTTTTCCTCCTCAACGCCCCGCTCTTTACGCTAAAGTTTCTTACTGTTTTAAAAATAGAGTTAAGAGAAAGAGTCAAACTTTAGCGTAAAGAGCGGGGTGTTGAGGAGGGAAAGCCCCTTTCATATACGGAGTAATTTCTGTTCGTTTTAAGTTTTAATGTTGCTCCTTACTTTCATTTAAAAAAACTTGTTTTTTATTTAATCATTCTACGGCTCGAGGTGGAAGGAATTTCAACATAAATGATGTTTACCCGAAAAACATTCAGAAAAATAGAATAACATTCCACATAAGTCTGAAGCTGGGAAATGCCCCAAAAGGCGTATTTTAAAGTCCGATTTAGGCTCGGTAATAAAAATATTAATATTTAGTCTCTAAATAGATTTCTAAGGGTCTGTTGCTGGGTATTTAGACCTGCTGATAACAAATATAATCCTTAAAGTTGCTTTGAACTCAACTTTCATCGAAAAACGCAAAAAACTCGAATTTCCCATTGAAAGGCCCAATTATCTACTATACTTCAAAGACATTTTGGAATTTCATCTTATAAGTTATTTTACCTATTGAATTACGGAAATTTTAGGTACAAAATATATTTCAATCTGAATTTCACAAAGCCGAAACTTCTTAGGAAAACCTAAATTCAGCAAGAAGTCAGAAAACATATTATCTTCCAGCAATTGAAGCTGCGCTAAGAAAACATACACATTATTTATGTTTACGCATCACAGAACATGCATTTGAAAACCAATTTTCTATCAGCGTTTGACGTTATAATATTTCTCGACAGGCATTTCTTGCAAACTCCATCTATAAATAATGCTTTATTGTTGACCCGCTGTCCCCTAGTCCTTCTCACCACTGCGTTTTTGTTGGACGATGGCTGCTGCACAAGATACAGTGACAATTAACGCTATTTTATGTGGCTATATGTTAAAACTGCGTGGCTCACTCGAGGCAGCATTTCAAAAATGCAGATTTTTCTTTGCCGGGTATAGCTAGAGACATTTGACCAACCACTGCGCCTGTCAAAAAAGAACGTAAGGGATATATGGGCGTTATATATACTTTACATCTTCTATGCCACTTCCAGTTAAGAAAGAATAATTCCTTACCAGCAAAGCGAACAATCAGAGGCTGATCTTGCTATTTGCGATACGACTTGAAAAGGAGGGAATCATAGTTCACCGTTCCATTTGAACGACGCTTCAAATCATTTTTGAAGAAAAATAAATTTTGGGACCTGTGAAATTTGGCTTTCATATTTATTTTTTTATGAAAATGAAGTATAAAGCACTTTCAAAGCTGATGTTTGTCCTCAGAATACATATTAAAAGACAATCATACAACATATTCGAAGTAAAGCAATTTTTTTCCTGGGGCTAAATTCAGCCCTTTAAATGCGATTTTGGGATATTTTCCTGTTTTAAATTTTTGTGAGCTTTTAATTTGATTATCTCCAGTTCCTTCTGAACATTCTGGCACAAAAATTTTCGTGTTGTAATTCGTTCCAGGTCTGGCCATTTTCTTTCACATAGAATGGTTATCGTAGCATAGTTTATAAGAGAGTTAATAGCTGGAAAATTTTTCCGAATTTCAGGGGGTGGTTTTCCACCCTCTGAAACCATTGTATTTTTCTTAGTATCAAAAGCCCGAAGTCCCAAGTCTTGTTTGATAATAAGACTCATGATTCTCGGCGCAACAACTATTTTCCGAGCCATGATTTTTTGTTTTCGGACAGGGTTTCGATTAATTCTCGACCTAACAGTGTTGATTTGTTGATGAGATGATTTGTTTGAGTAGTTGGTGTTTTCAGTTACCTAAGCTGAATTTATCTTGTTAAGTTGCTTGGGTAGGTTCTACTGAGCTGAGATTCTGATTAACCTGTGTTTATTTGGTAAAGGTGAGTGCATATCAAGTCAGCTCCGGAACCCAGTTATTTACACAGGGGAGGTCTTTTTCAGGGCTCCAAAAAGCAAATAACATATAGGATGACGGATAAGACCAATTTTTTGACAAAGCTAAGTTTGATAAAGTAGGCCAAACCAAGGCCATGTCCAGGGGAGGGTTAAGGGGTTTGCCCCTCTCTAAATATTTATTCGATTCGTAAGCCAGAGGATCTGTGGTTTCATGTATTTTGTGGACTTAACGGCTTCATTGTTTTTGTCAATAACTAAAAGAGCTAAAGCACAAAGGATAACAAATGAAGAGATCTTTCCGATGGTGGTTCTGGCCTCTCTTGTGCCTGGGAAAAAATCTTGATTAGCACCTTACCCTCCTGTCCCCCACAAAATTTTTTCAGCTTATTAATTAGTTAATAATTTATTATTTAATTAATAATTTATTAGTTCATAATCATTACATCAACGAAGTTCAGCCAGGACTGATAAATAAAGTGATGTGACATGATAAAACTCATTCAAACGAAATAAAATAATTAAATCTAATCTTTCAAAGCTAATCTTGCTTTTTGGCAGCAAGCCTTAAAGGCCTTTTTGTAACAGGTTCACTACTAATGTCTATTGGTTTAGTAACTTTTTTTAGGTCATTTTTAACTAAATATCACGCCGAATGAAATTACAGACCTAAAACTTCGGAATTAAAAATTCAGCTCGATTCTTCAGCTTCGAGATGAAAAAAAACTCTGCAAAAGAAAGATACATTTTCCAAAAATTTCTCCAGCATCCTTCAGAAAGGGCACAGAAAGAAATTGTGTATAAATGAATGAATCTCGAGTACTAACAGTGAAGGTGGAATTCAAAAAGGGAATATCTCCTCAAAATAATTATATAGATGCCAAGCAAAACACAACATAACCGCAAACATAGATATAATGCACTATTAGCACAACATAGATATCAAATTATTTACTAAATTTGTAAATCTATAATCTGTGGCGTAAGAGCCATCTGAAGCCAGCTGGGTCTTTTATGGTCACTTACGCCTCCTGTATCCAAAAACAACTTAACAGTGCGACACAAAAACACGCGTAATATTTAACGTTTTTAGTAACTCAAAAATACGAGGTCTTTCTATTCCACACTTATGGAGAGCAATCACGGCAAGGCGGTTCTCTTTGTCTGGTGCTCTTGAGCAAAGAAAGGGGTGAGCGGGATAAGGAAAAATCAAACTTGGTGTTCGGAGAAAGGGAAAGGCTAAATAATTTTTGTCTCAAATCCAGACTAAAATAGCGCCTTTGCACTCTGAACTTCTATAAGACTTATAATTTGTGTATGGTTAAGCAGTAAGATAAATCAGAAGATACTGTGGGTTGCCAGGCTTTTGGTTCAACCTACAGCTTTATATTATACCTACAGCTATATATTAGGTAAGATCTAACCGAACCTCACCCTTGAAGATAATGCGATCAACGAAACTGTACAATATAATTAAAACAATAACAAGCATGAATATCCCAAATGAAAAAAATAAAAAATATCAATTTCAAAGGAGATGCAACCTGGTTCTATAAATCCATGGAGCAAGTATTACAATACAGTTTTTGGACAAACCGCGTAATACTCCTATCCATCATTTGAAATGAAGCAATGTTGACGTTTATTAACCTGACCCTCACCTTATGGTCACGTGGCAAAGTTACACTTTAATGCTATTATTTCCTTTCATTGAGCAATTATTATGAAAATAAGCACAATTCCACGGTTCGGACAACAAGCTTTTTATTTCCTTTCATAGTTAACAGGGACATGTAGTCTACTGTACGTTTCATAATGCATGCGACTAAATTGCGAAGGCAAGTGAGGAAATATTCCATTGTTAAGTATGATACTGCATGTCAGTCTATTTACTTGGTAAAACAGGGTGAATAGAATTTAATTAAGAATAATCGTAGCAAGGCAAAAAAGTGGCTTGATATCACCCTGCGAAACGGGTTTGGGATTTGAATGAACCCAGTTGGTTTTTCGTCATTTTTAAAGTTCTGATACCCCAGCATCACTGAAGGTCAACATGGTTCATCTATCCATGAACCAAGTCCTAACTCGTACATTTGCAGAGGTATCTCAGGTAACAAATGCTGAAAGCTTACAAAAATATCTATGCTCATTTTCAAGCTGTAGTTAAATAAATTCTGGCCCTATAAAATAAATTTATAAATTGATTTGACAGAATTCCTAAGATTTATTTTAGTTTATTGTTCTCCCCTGTAGCCAGCCAAGTGCCATATTTTATTGAAATTGATAAAGCATTTCTTGGCAGATCTTACAAAGTAATAGTTTTAATCAAGGAATTAAGAATGAACTACTAAATTTACGATGGGCAGGGACGTATCCAGAAGCCATAGAGCGCCAAAGGGGTAAATCTAAAACAAACAGAACTATCATAAGGACGAGGTGTAGCTACCACCCCTTCAGCCTCTCCTCTATTCTTTCCATTAAAGCATGACTTTTTACCGCAGTGATTCGAGAATGGGACATGAGTTATGCAACACAGTAGGCCTATTTAGTTCCAACTTTTTGGATAGGTAGTCGGTGAACAGAACATTTGCAATAGCTAAACTTACGGCAAAACATAAATTAAACCTTAGAGCAAACAGCAGTGAGGTGGGGGAAAGCAAACCCTCATAAATGAACTTATTGAGATATTAAATTCACTAAAAGGGTATTTTCATGAATAAACGAGCTATAAACTACAAACAGAATAAAATACGACATTAGAGTTACAACCACCTTCATTGGTCAAAATTGTTAACATCGCTCCCTCCTTTCATTTGAATAAAACTAGTTTCACAATGTAATTTCAGCCTGTTAACTATGTTTATACTGAGTAAAATGACGATTACATAGTAATTTGCTTGAAAACTGAACTACCAGCGCACCGAATAAAAATACCTAGTAGATAAAAAAAAACTTAATGCAACATTTAACCGAATGACTATTTTATGATTGCTCGTCCTTTGAGCAGGAATTGGCTGACATTGTTGCTCTACTGAGTGAAAAGGAAAAAAGTGGTAATTTAGTGAGGTACGAATTTATTATACTTGTGTTTTACCACCAAGTAACGATTAGTTTCTGTTTCCTATTTTCAAAATGTCATCTATTATATTGAAATTTTTCTATAATTGAAACTGTTTGTAAAAGAAGTCCTAAAACCCACACCTGGAACTTTGAATAATGTGTAGACAGTTTGAAAACCACATTATTAAACAATGGTTTGCTCTGCTTTTAGCAAACTTGTCACCTCATAAATATCGGCATCAAACAAAAGTGTAGCATTAGCTTGTTAATGATTAGTAGCGTATGTGATTCAAACTGAAAAACTCATTAGGATTGTATTTTATTAGCCCCTGTTTTACACATTAAAGAAGGGTCCATCCCAGCATCCATTTGCGGGATGTTTTATGGTCGGAACAAAACTCGGTGACAGTCTATTTCAGGGGGCTAGCAGGGGAACAATAAAGTCTTGCAATGATCTGCACCTCATTTCATCCTTGAATAAATACATGGCGATGGTTGCTTTTATTTGGTTAATCAAAGTCATTGCAAATGAGAAATGATGGGAAGTAGATAAATAGATTCGAGCTAAATGGTGTGAAAAATGATGAGACTTCATTTCAATGACGAAACAATCTCTGTTGCAGTTATAATGATATACGAGTTTAATGGTTACAATATTAATGTATAACTATAAACCGATTTTCTTTAAAAGTGATATACATCTAATAAGGTTTACAAAATCAAAACTAAACATAGCAATACGAGTTTAGCCTGTATTAAAGGGTATTTGAATTATATCTGATAGATATATCCATTGTTCCTCAAGTTATCAAATTATAGTGTCTAATTTCTTTAGCTGCTACATTGCCTTTACTATGATTTTTTTTTTCCTTAAATAGCAATCATAAATGACAAAAAAAAATTTGTAAGAAGCACGTTAATTTTTTTTTCAATTCATTTGAACGAAAAAAATGCACATTTTAAACGCTATATCCCCGAAAAGTACTTATATATAAGATATAATCTCTAAAAGACAAAAACCCAGAAAGTAGTGACTATGAACCTTCTTACCCTCCAGAACAAGATTGTAGTAATACGAAAAAAAAGCTGATACTCACTAATCTGTTACGTAATGGCTTTAAGCTATACCTATTTCCATGGTTACACCTTTAGGAACAACATAGTAAAGAACGAACCCAACTCCATAGTAAATAAAAACTTAAAACGTGTTTTAACAAACACGGTTTTTTAAAACCCTGCCTCTACCGAAAAAATACTTGCTACGACGCTCTGCTTTTTACGCTAGAGTTTTATACTGTTTTAAAAAGTAGAGTTAAAAGAAAGAGTCAAACTTTGACGTAAAGAACGAGGCGTTGAGGAGGGAGCAGCCCCTTTCATATGCGAAGTAATTTCTGTTAGTTTTAAGTTTTAATGTCGATCCTTAATTTCAGGCAAAGAAACTTGTTTTTTTTTAACACGAAAGGATGATATTATGTCTTTTTTTTTTTTTTTTTTTTTTTTTTTTTTTTTTTTTTTTTTTTAATAAAAAATCATGCCAACTTCTTTAGTTTGATCGACTAAGTTAAAAAGATTTTCTCTTGTAAGGTTTATTGTGTATATTAAAACAAGAAAAAAAATCAATAAAAAAATTATATGTGAAGTAAAGAGCGTCGAAATTACAAAAAAAAAGTTAGAATCTGGTCTGGTCCCTGATACGCATGCCAAATTTCATCGTCCCAGCTTATCTGGAAGTGCCTAAGCTAGCAAAACCGGGACTGACAGACAGACCGACACATCGACAGACCAACAGAATTTGCGATAGCTATATATCACTTGGTATACCAAGTGCCATAACCATTTTTTTCTTTCAATATTTTGTAACGGAGAAAAAAAAATTTATCACAGATTTGTTTTTTGGGAAATAGTTCTAATATTTTGAAAAATATTCAGACGATTCTGGGGAAAGTTTTGAACCATGCTCCTCATTGAATGGGATAGTTAAAAAATAAAATATATAGAGAAAACGGTTGTAATATTCAAACAAAGCAGTGAACAAAAAAACAATAAATTTTAAATGATATAAATCTGACTTTCCTTATTGTTTTATTATATTTTTATTATTTGAAGCTAGTTTTTATTTTCTTGTCCCCTGCTTTTTTAAAAGTATTATACCAATTTTCTCTCATATTATAAATTCTATTAAATTCAAAGTGACTCAGACGGACGGAAAAAAATTATCCTTACGAAAGTAATTCCTTGCCAATTTCCACCAATTCCTTGCGACGCGAGGGATTGAACCGCTGACCCGTCGATCATGAGATCAGCGTTTATCCACCACGCTATCGCAAGGTATTAGAATGTTTTATTTTTCTACGAGTTCACAAAGTTCACAAAATTTCTATAGAAAATTTATAATAGCTGATTTGGTTTTTCCTTTGGGAGTGGGACTGAGGGTTAAGCAAAGCAATGGATTATTTTCCAATCATGAATTTGATCATTTTATTTTCTTCTTTACTTAGTTATGCTAGTTTTCTTAATATGTTTCTTTTGTTCTTCCGATATATGACTTATTTTGCGTTATCACTTTAATTCTGTTGTAATTTTTTTCTTTTTCGATATTGAAATATTAACATGTATTCTATATTATATTCTGATTTACTTTGTTTCTTTTTTTGAAAAACAAAATATGAATTGAATTATCAATCTGTACATAAAAGTATGTCGAAATTACTCCATGGTAAGAAAAAAAAGACATTCTGCTATAGCACATACAAAATTTTACAAGTTTCGGTTTTTATGGTATTTCCGTTTATAGAGGGATCCTCTGTCATGTCTTAATGTGAAATAATTTGTATATCTGCATGCATGGGATTTACCTGGGGGTGTCGGATTTACCCCAAACCTGGGGTAAGTTTGATCTTCTTGAGATAGGTTACTTTGATGCCGTAACTCACAGAAACAACAGAGATTGCGAGCTTTCTAGATTGTGAAGAATATTACTAGTATGATTAAAAGCAACATCAAATAGTTTTTATTTGTTTACTCCTAAGTAATTTCAAGGCCAAATTAAGCTGAAAAAACTAGATAAGGGTACAGGATTACTTTTGGTTAGTTCAAAATACACCTGAACATACCCTGAAAGTTTCAACTTAATAATCTAAACCCTTTCTGAAATATTGCTGGTACACCCTTTTGACAATCTACATCTTCATAGTACGTTTTGATCAAGTTCAACATACCCCTTATCATTCCCTGAAATCCCTACCTTAATACCCTTAGGTTCAATTGTACCAATAGCTACAGTAGCCGTAGTAGTAGCATTAATAACACTATGCACATAGCACCTTATATTTTTTTCAAAATCCTCCTTAAAACAGGCGGAATAATTCAACTTATTTTCGCAAACATATCCTGGACCATTGCTGTTACGTCCCTTTGACAGCCTCTATGCATATGGTATATTCTGATTTAGTTCAATACTGTCACAACATTCTTTCATATTTTCACCCTTAGATTTGGTTGCAATACTATAGGTAGAAGCTCTAATGATAGTAGCAATATCAGAAGTATCAATAGTTGTGGTAGTAGTAGCAGTAGAACCAGTAGTAGTAGCATGCAAATATTTGCCTCTTGATTAGTTCATTATCTTGTACAACTAGGCCTGTATGTTTTGACTTCATACTGCAAGCCGTTCCTAAGAAATTGCTGATACGCCCTTTTGAGAACCTGCATGCACATAGTGTGTTTGATTCATTTCAACCTCCTCCCTGAATATCCCCTGAAATTTTCACCTTTATACCCTTAGCCTTAGGTGTAGCAGTAGTGAGTGTAATAGTAGTAGGAATATTATTTCTACTTGTAGGAATAGGCTACTAACAGCAGCAGCTGTACATCTAGTAGCAGTAGTAGCATGTTACCTTTTGGTCAGTTGAACACCCCATCATCAAGCCCTGGAAGTTTCGACTTAATATATCAGCTGTGTCTACGATATTGCCAATATACCCTTTTGATAGCCTGTACAACCATAGTGTTTTTAATTTAGATTGACTTACTCCTTCACATTTTCTAAAATTTTCATCTTGATACTCTTAATCTTAGTTACCATAGGAGTATTAGTTGGAATAGCAGTGATAGTAATAGTGGTGATAAGTAGGGGCGTAGCTCCAGCATTTTTATTGGGGACAAAAGGGGTCTCCATCCTGAGAGTCAAGGAGCACGGGCTATTTAATAATTTTTCTCTAAACTACTACCCCCTCCCGAAACAACGCCTTTCGATCATATTGCCTTTAGATCAATTGGTCTTCCCCCAAGGCATTCGCAGAAAGTTCCAGCTTAAAACGCAAGGCAATTACGACAGCCTTAATAGTAGTCGCTGCAGAAGCAGTAGTTGTAGTATTACTAGTAGTAAGAGCGGTAGTACAAGGAGTAGTAGTAGTGGTAATATCATACGAATTTTGCCGTTTTGGTCAATTGATCTCATCAATCCCCACCCTTATCATTCCACGAAAATTCCAACTTAATACCCTAACCGATTCCAGACCTACGCCGTTTTGACAACCTCTTTATACATAACGCGTTTTGATTAAGTTCAACACTCCCCTTAAGATTCTTTGAAAGCTTGACCTGAATATCCTAGGTCTTTTTGAACACTAAAAGTCAACCATGGCCTCTTTCTAAATTAAATAAAAAAAACCAGTTTTTTTAGCTGAAAGTAAGGAGCGACATTAAAACTTAAAACGAACAGAAATTACTCCGTATATGAAATGAGTTGTCCACTCCGCAATCCCTCGCTCTTTACGCTAAAGCTTTTAATTGTTTTAAAAAGTAGAATTGTGGCAAAGAGTCAAACTTTAGCGTAAAGAGCGAGGGATTGCGGAGTGGACAACTCATTTAATATTCGGAGTGATTTCTGTTGGTTTTAAGTTTTAATGTCGCTCCTTACTTTCAGCTAAAAAATTGGTTTTTTTTATTTAATTTCTGGACGTTTTTGAATTAATGCATGTTTGGTTTTGGCTCTCCGCACATAAATTACTAAAATGAAATTTGTATATTAATTCTTTTTTTGGCTAAATGCCTTTCTCTTAGTTTTGATCAGACGATTTTGAGAAATAAGGGGTGGAGAAGGAGGCCTAGTTGCCCTCCAATTTTTTGGTTACTTAAAAAGGCAACTAGAACTTTTAATTTTTAACGAACGTTTTTATTTGTAAAAAATATACGTAACTTAAGAATTAACTTACGAAACAAACTTTCATAACCTTATATTTTTATTATGTATACGAGGGGGTTTGTACCCTCGTTAATACCTCGCCCTTTTCACTAAATCGTAAGTTTTGTCCCAATTCTTTAAGAATGACCCCTGAATCAGAAAGGCCGTAGAATAAATAGTTGAAATTACTAAAAATACTTTAGCATAAAGAGCAAGGTATTTATCTCCTCCTAAATACCTCGTTCTTTATGCTGAAGTATTTTTAGAACCCCTCATATGCGTAATAATCTCTGTTCGTTTTAAGTTTCAATGCTACTTCTTCCTTTAATTTGAAAAAACGTTTTCATGTTTATTTTCCATTGTTTTCTTATAGTAATGCTAGAGAATCCTGCGCCCTTGTCATTGAATTTTGAAAAAATATAAATTCCATATTTTTGTAGATAGGAGCTTGACACTTCTACAGTAGGGTTCTCTGATACGCTGAATCTGATGGTGTCATTTTCGTTAAGATCCTACGACTTTTAGGGGGTGTTTCTCCCTATTTTCCTAAATAAGGCAAATTTTCTCAGGCTCGTAACTTTTGATAGGTAAGACTAAACTTGATGAAACTTATATATTTAAAATCAGCATCAAAATGCAATTCTTTTGATGTAGCTATTGATATCAAATTCAATTTTTTAGAGTTTTGCTTACTATTGAGCCGGGTCGCTCCTTACTACAGTTCGTTACCACGAACTGTTTGAAACAAACGAGTCACATATACGAATCTCGTAGTATAATGTAATGATTGCAAGAAACAAAGAGGCTTTTAGTTATCTTTTTTAAAGTGTAAACTAAATGAATATGTCAATTTTTTGGTCATATTTTAGGTTAAAATTTCGTTTGCTTGTAAATATAGCACAGTAGTCTAGTAGTAATATCCAAAGGGTTATGGAGCACATGTTTCAGCTAATTGTGCTTAATGCTTTGGAAGAGATTGTAGAATAGATTTGTGTGTTTTTTTACGGTTAGAGCTCGGAGACAGTTTAAACTGCGTCTTCAAACGAAGTGGTATAAACTAATGGGGCATGCTGTTTATATTAGCTAAATATATGTGAGCTGGTATAAATTTTACAAGATTTTTATGGGTTCATGGAATGTGAAATATGTAAAAATGGGATCTGGAAGAATATATTTTGAAGCTGCATATTCCTATGAAACCTAAATCAAATTAAAAAATGATAAGCTTCAAGATGGAATATGGAATGCAGAAATTTCCACAAAATTTTCCACCTTGTGAACCTGAAATTTGTAAGATGGAAAATTTTTACTTTCTATGAGCATTTGAGGCCATATCATGACCTTTTAGTTGAATAAGGACGCCTGAAAATGAGTTATTTTCATTTGAGGGAAGGAATGAGACCAAACGCAATTCCAACCTGGTTGAAAATAATTAGTGACAAAGTAAAGTTGGCTAAACTGGCTTGTAGTTTTCACTTATGTGCTAAATAAATAACTCCAAGGCTGTCAACATTGAGGTGCTCTTTTTTAGATATATTTGTTCCAATAAAATTATTTTGTACCACATGTAAAGGTTTAAGCGTCTTAGTCCTGAATTAACCGAAATTGAAGTTTTTTACTGGAAATAGGCTACTGACATCTTCCTTTTTTCTAAGTTGCAGTTTTCATTTTCAGAGCCTCTAACAATCTTGTGCTATGCCAGATGCCTTCCCCCCTTTACCATATCATATCATTGCCAGTAATATAAGTTTCAGATACAAAATATTTTGGACACCTCAAAAATGAATAGCACAGCGAAATGACAATAGAGTATAATTGTGAGATTTGGCTTATATTTGTGGAGCCATCAAGGAAGAAAATAGAAGACCAAAATCCCATGGTTAAGTGAGTGACTTTTAGAATGCAAAACATAATAATATTTTATTTTCTAGGTATGGTTTAAAAACAGGCGAGCAAAGTGGCGCAAGCGGGAGCGCAATGCAATGAACGCTGCAGTTGCTGCAGCAGATTACAAGGCAACCTCCTTTGGAACCCATCAATTCAGTGCAATACATCCATTTCACGAAGAATCACTGTATGCAGCCACATATCAAACGCCAAATTACAACTCTTGGGCAGCTAAGGTACTGCAATTTTTCCCTTTGTCTTTGATGGTTTTTTTTTACTCCTAGATATTTGTTGTGCATAAATAACATTTTAAAACCTGATAATTACACAAAATAATAGCTTGTACCATATGGTATAGAGTTAGCATCCCACCCTAAAAATTATTTGGGGAGGGGAAGGTCATTGAACCCCTTCCCCTATTTTAAGGTTTCGAGAAACTTTTAAGAAGATGGTGTACAGCTGATTGAAAACATTAACTAGTTTTTTCCTGTGTGATTAAGCTACGTTGACAAGGGTGGGAATTAGGTTCTGGAGGGCTTTTACTATCTTGCACAGTAGCTGGGTTATTTAAACTAAATTCACTTGAAGGAATTCATAGCTAAAACATATGTCATTCCAGGAACTTGTTTTCTAACTTCCCCTAACCGTTTTTCTTGTTTTTCGAGCTTACAAGATTAAATAAACAGGCCATAGAATACGTGAATTTTTATTAAAAATTTTACGTTAAATTTTTTTTTTTGACTCTAGGTTTTAAAAACACCTATGACCTAAGCAAAATTTTAAGCCCGATTAAGTTTTTTTTCAAAACTTAATAAATAGTATACAAATCTTTAACAGTCTGTAAATCAAAATAAAGCTAAGTAAGTGTCAAAACACTTTCCTTGCCTTTCGTTTGCTCTAAAGATTATGACTTTTATACCATAAATAATGCCTACGCTCGTCAAAGGTCAGTTCTTTTGGAGGGGGAAAGGATGGCAAGTACATTGATTTGGAGAATTCGAGAGCAATTTCTCCCTAGATTGAAAAAAAATAATTTTGCCCTTCCCTACATTTTTGCGAACTGAAGCCCCTGAAAGATTGTGTTGATACTTCAAAAGACGTTCCTGGGGCTGCAATGAGGTTCTGGATCCATTCTTGGAAGCTCCTTTTACTCAATTCAAATGCTTTTCAAGATAGCACAAAGTTTCTCATCTAGAATTTTACCTGTGTGGGCTAAATTCAGAGGAGTTGCTCCAGCATTTATACTGGGGGGGGCAGAGGGGTCCATATCCGGATAGTCAAGGGTCATAAGCTATATAATAATTTTTTATCTAAATTACTGGGGGGAGGGCAACTGCTCATTGCCCTCTGAAAAAACACCCCTGGTTATATTTTTCCATTTTTCCAAATAACTTCAAAGTTCGTGTCTCCTCACCAGTATCCAATTATATGGAGGTTCTAAGGTCTTTCACTTCTTAGCAGTATCGAATGAAAAAAACAATAAGTCTTTTATCCATCGTTTATATTCTTACACAGTGTTTTAAAGAAACTCTTTTCTCAGCGAGGCGGGTAAAGCATCTTTTGGAAACTTTAGAAAGTAGGGTTTAAACCTGCCTTTCACTAGGTGTTCAAGAAGTGGCTACCATCGAGGTGCACTAAACCAAGAAACTAACATCGTTCTGCATGGCTGTGTTCAGTGACGTCAATTCTTGGAAACTTAGGGAGGAAAGCAAAATTTATTTTCAAAATTTAGGGGGGGGGGAGAGGCTGACACTTCTCAAGTTTTTTTTCAATGAGAGTGCGAAAAGGAACTTCTTTTCCCAATAGAAATATCCCAAACAATGTATTTTTCAAAATCTGAGGGGTGGGAACAAAAAGTTGGGAGTATATGGCCTTCAACCGACAACGCGGTCTATATTGGCCTCAGGCGGTTTTGCAGTGTGATGCGATGTAAAAACGTCGCGAATGCTGTGATGTGTTTGTAAAAAAAATGTATTTTCTTTTGTTGATTCTGAATTTATAAGTTCTCTTGAATCTGGAGTAACAAGTTGAAAAAAATTTGCATTACAAAGCATCTTTGGGAAGGAGAATTTGTTTGTGCGCAAAATAAGAAAAAGAATTGAAGTTTTAAGCCCCAAGGCCCTGTAGATAATTTTTTCCCTAAGCCAGGAGCGTTAAAATCATGCACGGACACAAAATATAGAGGGTCTCTGGGTCAAGATTGCCCAGAAATCAAAAATTTGCCCAAATTTCTTGACAATTCTAGTTTAAATTATCGAACAGTAGCTTCTCTTAATGCCACTCCCTCCCAAATATTAAAATGTATGTGACTTGTTACAACTCCTATACAGTTTTTATATATTTTGATAGTACAATTTATTTCATGGCTTCCAGTAGCGTTCCATAGTTATTATAAATTCTATTCCATAGTTATAGTTATAACCCTATCTTACAAAATAATCAAATGATTTCTCGTAAGTATACTGAAATTCATAATTCTAACTAACGTGAACTGAAATCTAAATCTCATTTTCGCTTTCCACTCTTCAGGTAAACCCTTTAACTGGGAGTCACAAGTCATTCCCTTGGACAACAATCAACCCTATGAATGTTCCCTCACTTTCTAGTCAGACAGGCCTGGGGTCAATTGGCTGTTTTAGTGGTGCTTCTACAGCTGCCGCTGTTCAACAAGTAAGTCTTGTTTTATATAGCAAAGAATATGAGCGCAAGTGGTGGAGGCAAGAAGAGACAAAATATATTGTTCAGGTGATTTTAATTTCCCAACTTTTCTTTACAGCAACGTAGAAAGTTTGAGCATAGAGTTAGTGTGTGTGTGAGTTAGAGAGTTTGATTAATATAGTTAAAGCTTCAGTCGTAGTTGTTACTGAAGTGCACTGACAGAATCCTGAATTGTTGAATCCTGAATTGTTGATTATAATAGTTATGTTAAGCTTCTCCCAGATGACTGTCCTTTGGGGAAAAGAGAGGCGGGGTTATGATCTACTCACATAATAAAATTAAAGCAAAGTTAATTGAAGTCCAATGTTTAAATAAATATGATGAATTGATTTGGGTATTTCTGCAGCCTAAACGGTTTCCAAGCAAATTCACCAAAATTGCTGTTTGTTCATATTATTATTCACCGGGCCAGAATGCGAATGACCGAAAGTTATTTCTAGAAAAAAAATGAAATTAAGTGCTTATTATGTAACCAGTAAATACCCTCATTGCGGAATATTTATGCTTGGTGATGCCAATGAAATGAAACTTGAGCAAATCAACAGAGCACTTGGTCTTAAACAACTGGTCAAAAAGCCATCCACTAAAGGGGATGCTATGTTAGATCTTATTTCTTCTAATTTACATGAGTTCTGCAGGGAATCAGTACCTGGCGCACCGTTGGGTGGGAGTTACCACTTTACTCTAGAACTTATCCCCTCTCCACAAAATTCGGATTGAGTACAAAACTACAACGGTGACCAGCAGACCAATAGGTGACGAAGGCCTTTTAAATTTTGGTAATTGGATTAGTCTAGTCAAGTGAGCTGGGGTGAGATTTGTTAGACAGAAAGTACACATTCAAAAGAAAGTCTGCTACAAGAAAAGGTACATTGCGCATATAAGTCTTGTTTTCCCGAGAAACCTTCAAAACATCATTCTGCGGGTCGCTCAACATCACTAAGAATATAAAGACGGTCATTCTAGAAAAAAGGCCGCTTTTCCGCGAAGGCAAACGTGAACAAGCAAATAAACCACAAGTCAAAGCAAAGCCGGTGGTACAGAGAAATCAAAAATATAGTTGAAAAAAAAAATATTGGAGTGGATTTTAATTTAGATGAAAAATTAAAATTAAAATTAAAATTTAGAATTTAGATCTAAATTAAAGTGGATTTAATTTAGATGATTATTTGCATACAACCGCAAATAAGCTGAATGCCCACCTGGTCAATATTGTCCAGTCAATCCCTCCTCTACCAAAAGATGAAATACCAAGTCCTCCACCTGATTTTTGTGATTTCTCTATTGCATCGCCAAATGAAGTAAAGTGTTTTGAAAAGAACTAATGTAACACCGGTTGATATCCCTGCAGATTTAATTAAAGCGTTTCCCTTTGGTCTATATTTTTAATCTAATAACAAAATCTGGTGATTACCCATCCATTTGGAAAAATGAATTTGTTACACCAATTACAAAAAAGATGCACCAAATGATTTTTATGGAATTAGACAAATTACAATGCCCCCTATGTTTAGCAAAATTTATGAGAGTTTTTTGGCTGCTTGGTTAAAGAGGCTGGTAATTGAGCTTATTGATCCTAGACAGTTTGGAAACATGCCCAAAAGGTCCAACTGCCCATTCTCTGGTAAGTATGTTGGATACAATTCTCAAACATGAGCCTGAACGCTGAATTAATCTGATAGCAATTGATCTAAAGAAAGCTTTAGACCTAATCTGTCATGGTGCACTGATAAAGAAGCTCATCTCTAAGCTTAATGTCCACCCTTTTTTGGCGCGAATTATGGCTAATTTCATTGGAAATAGAATACAGCGTACCAAGTACAAATCAACTTTTTCTGATGAAATGCCTATATTTTATGGAGTGCCTAAGGGCACAATACTGGGTCCACTTCTTTTTATAGTCATGATAAAGGAGCTGGCAATAAGCATGCCAGATCGCTGGAAATATGTTGATGATTATCTATTGCGGAAATGTGCTACAAAATATTGAAAGCAGTGCAGCTACCATCATGGCTGATTTATCGGATGATGCTGTTGTAGACAGGATGGCTGTTAATGTCCAGAAGTCCGTTGTGCTGACTTTCTCTTTCCTTGAAAGCAACTCAGAATTTTACCCTTCCTTTCCTCCTTCCAGCCGTGTAACTGAACTTAAACTGCTTGGGGCGTATCTTGCTGCTGATTTAAAGTGGGAGAAGTAAACGGAAGTGATGCTCTGGAGAGCTAAAGCAGTCGGGCACGATTGAGAGAGTTCATTTTAGGGCATTATTGGTAATTTCAAAAGCGCCCAAAGTCTCATACTGTGCCCTCTTTGAAAAGTTTGGCCTAGATTCCTTTGCTATCCGTCAACAAAAACTGTTGCCTGCTTTTGGCACAGGGATGTTGAACAGCAGATCCCATCAATCCATACTGCCCCCTGATTTCAAACCACACCGGCAAGAGAGTAGCAAAAGCTTTAACTCGTATACAGCCAATCAATATGTCTCGAAAAAGTTATTTGAAAGCTTTGTTCTCTCATTTGTAAAGTTTTTTTTAATATTACTGCTAATAAGCAAGAATAGCTACAGCTTTAATTCGTTAGATATATTACGTTTTGACTGGTCAGTTATTGTGTACTGATTTTAAGTGGACGATTGGATTTGTTTCAAATTATCTCATATGTATTGACTATGGATTGTACATGCCTTTATGTTTTGACGACTAAAACGAATATATGGCTTGTCCGCTGCTTTAGTTCGTTAGTTATATTTTATTATATTTTGACTAGTCAGCTATTGTGTACAAATTTTAAGTGGATGATTAGAACTATCTTACGTTATTTCAAAAGTGTTGACTATAGACATTATATATATTTATGTTTTGACGACTAAACGAATATTCAGCTTGTTCGCTGCCCTCTTTGGAAATAAAAAGAGCATCTTTTAAGCCAGTTGGTGGTAACGAACTGTAAGTAAAGAATGGCTCCATTCAGTACTAACTGCAACTCTAAAAACTGTGATTTTGACAACAATTGATGTTTTAAAAAATTGATTTTTTTTGCGAATTCCCTTTATATAAAATGTATTAAGTTTAATTTTATCCATCAAATTCTGCGAGACTCAGAAAATTTGCCTAATTTTCGAAAAAGAATGGAAACACCCCATAAAGTTAATTGATCTTAATAAAAGTCACAGCGTCAAGTTCAGAATATCTGAGAACCCTACTGTAGAGGTTTCAAGCTCTTATGTTAAACAAGTTAAGAGCTCATATGGCACTTGTGATGAGGCAAGAAGAGCTAAGAGCCAAGAGATCATATGGCATGAGCTCTAGCAAAATTCTATGAATCAATAGATTGATTTAAAAGGAAAATAAGAGGCTTAATGCCGGTCAGGATTTCAAATAAGAGCTCTGAGTCACGATGTCCTTCTAAATATCAAAATTCATCAAGATCCGATCACCCACTCGTATGTTATAAATACCTAATTTTTTCTAATTTTTCCTCTCCCTTTAGCCCCCCAGATGGTCGAATCTGGGAAAACGACTTAATCAAGTCAATTTGTGCAGCTCCCTGACACGCCTACCAATTTACATCGTCCTAGCACGTCCAGAAGCATCAGACTCACCAAATCACTGAACCCCTCCCCCCAAATTCCCCAAAGAGAGTGAATCCAGTACGGTTCCGTTAATCACGTATCAAGGACTTTTGCTTATCCACCAAGCTTCATCCCGATTACTCCACTCCAAGTGTTTTCCAAGATTTCCCCCTCCAACTCCCCCCAATGTCAAAAGATCTGGTCGGGATTTGAAGTGAGAGCTCTGAGACATGAATTCGTTCTAAATATCAAATTTCATTAAGATCCGATCACCAATTCGTAAAATAAAAATACCCCAATTTTCACGTTTTCCAAGAATTCCCGTTTCCCCCTCCAACTCCCCCAATGTCACATGATCTGATTGGAATTTAAAATTAGAGCTTTAAAGCGCAAGGCCCTTCTAAATATCAAATTTCATTAAGATCTGGTCACCCTTTCGTAAGTTACAAATACCTCAATTTTCAAAATTACCCCCCCCCCCAACTCCACCAAAGAGAGTAAATCCGGTCCGATTATGTCAGTCACGTGTCTTAGACAGGTTTTTATTCTTCCCATCCAGTTTCATCCTGATCTCACCGCTTTAATTATTTTCTAAGATTTCCGGTTCCCCTCAACTGCCCCCCTCCAATTACGCTGGATCCGGTTGAGATTTAAAATAAGAAATCTGAGTCACGAGGTTCTTCTAAATATGAAGTTTCATGAAGATCCAATCACTCCTTCGCAAGTAAAAAATACGTCATTTTTTCTAATGTTTCAGAATTAACTCCCCCCCCCCCCCCAATAGAGCGGATCCGCTCCAATTATGCAAATCGCGTATCTAAGACATAATCCGTTCCGGTTATGTCAATCATGTATATAGGACTTGTGCTTATTTTTTCCCATCAAGTTTCATCCCGATCCCTCCACTCTAAGTTTTTTCAAAGATTTTAGGTTTCCCCCTCCCTCCCCCCAATGTCACCAGATCCGGTCGGGATTTAAAATAACAGCTCTGAGACACGATATCCTTCCAAGAATCAAATTTCATTGAAATCTGATCAACAGTTCGTAAGTTAAAAATACTTCAATTTTTCTATTTTTTCCGAATTAACGGGCCACCCACTCTCCCCAGATGGTCAAATCGGGAAAACAACTATTTTTAATTTAATCTGGTTGAATCGGAGTAAAGAGAATTTTTAATTTAATCTGGTCTGGTCCCTGATACGCCTGCCAAATTTCATCGTCCTAGCTTACCTGGAAGTGCCTAAAGTAGCAAAACCGGGACCGACAGACCGACAGAATTTGCGATTGCTATATGTCACTTGGTTAATACCAAGTGCCATAAAAATGTGGAATTTCGTATTTTTAGCCAAAAGAAAGATCATGGGTGCGTGTTTATTTATATATTTTTTGGTCTTTCTTTGGGGTTATCCTACCAAACTAATGGTCCTTGGAGGCCAGGAGAGGGTTAATTCAAACGAAAATCATAAGCTCTAGTATCCCTTTAAGTGAACAAACAGATTGGAGGGCAACTAGCCAACTAGCCCCTCTCTCATGCCTTTTTTTTCCCGAAGACATCTGGTCAAAATTTTAAGATAGTCATTCGATTCAACATAGTTAAATTTGCAATAACTATGACTTTAGGGATGATAGGACTCAATATTGCCCCTAGGAAAAGGGCTGTAAGTTAAACAGTTTGTCCATTGTCCATATGCAGTATTTTTTATTGGGAAATGTACATATTTTCCTTTCTTTTTACAACTTACAGCCAACTTAAGTTCTAGTATCCCTTTAAGTGAACAAACAGATTGGAGGGCAACTAGCCAACTAGCCCCTCTCTCATGCCTTTTTTTTCCCGAAGACATCTGGTCAAAATTTTAAGATAGTCATTCGATTCAACATAGTTAAATTTGCAATAACTATGACTTTAGGGATGATAGGACTAAATATTGCCCCTAGGAAAAGGGCTGTAAGTTACACAGTTTGTCCACTGTCCATATGTAGTATTTTTATTGGGAAATGTACATATTTTCCTTTCTTTTTTTTCTGAGGGGGGCTGAGGGGATTTCCCATGGGAGGGAAAGTTTTCTGAGGAAATTTTTCTGGGTGAATATTACGTGAGGGATGGGGATTCCCTGGCATGATATGAAAAACAGTCAAAAATTAAAAAATCGAAGTTTTCTCAACGGAAAGTTGTGAGCTGCATTAGGAATTAATATGAACAGAAATTGTTTCGTACATAAGGGCGCTATCCCTTCATCAACTCTCGCTCTTTACGCTAAAGTTTGACTTTTGTCATAATTTTTCGAGAAAAACTGCTCAAACACAAGGGCTGTTGAATTTGAGTGAGAAGCGTTTTTAAAAGAACTTCAAGACTTACGAAACAATATGGAATCTGAATCCGACCTTTCGTGCGTCCCACTTCCACTAATAGGAAAGTACACGTAAGATAAATGCACAGGGGATTTTTTTGAAGAAGGGGGGTATTTTTTCAAGTAAGCGTGTATAACACTGATGAAGCATGGAACAGGCTTCAGACACCCTTCCTCACTTAGTTCCTAAGTATATTTTTTAACTGATTGAAAAAAGAAAAGAGAACTTTCCTCCCCTGCACCCCCTGAATGACCCAAATGTTACAAAAAGTGCTAACTTTGGTAATATCTTAAGTAAATACTGTTTTTGGCCAAAATAGGTTTTTCAAACTTCCCCCCTCCCTCTCTCCAAAAAAGTTCACAGACCCCCTCATCACTTTCCCTTGAACATTTTTCGTGGCTACCTTGCTGTCTAATTTAGAAAGCAAACAAGATTCCTCATACAGTGTTACATTTTATTTTTTTAAAACAATTGCTAACGCTTTTTATCTAGTGAATTCACGAATCAAAGTTTTTTTTACCTATACTGAAAGTCTGCCTTTGTCCCTTACTACCCAAGGTTGTTTATGTCCAATTCTTACGCATACAATAATTTTGTGGCTTTTATTCCATTACTTATTAAGAAACAAAAATTCTATTACTTAGAAAGAAAAATTATTAAATAAAGGAGATTCGGACAGTTGACAAAACAAGCAAATTATATGAAAACCATAGGATATTATAAAAAAAAAGCTTCAACAGTGAGCATATTTAGGGAGGGGTGAAGGCCTTGAAGCATGCCTGCACAAGTGCCGACATTCATGCTTTCCTCTCCTGAGGCAATAATGTTTTTGGTTGCAAGCATTGGGCATACGCATGCATATACGTAGTACTGAGAGCCTGGGCTTTGCCCGGGCCCCAGCATATGGCACGTGACTGGCGGGGTTCCTGTTCATACATAGTTCAATAACAGCCAGGAATGTTCCAATACTTATATCCTCTAAAATATCTAAATTACGCATTAGCATAATCATCGTTTTATTCTTTAGTTTCAAGTCATAGCGTGACAAATGAGCAATTTCAACTGAACTAAGAAATTCAATTCCTTCTTCAGGTTTTTCCCTTCAACACTGAAACAAGACGTCATTTCTTCCATTATAATTTCTGAAACATATCGATTGCGTGGTAGCATAAGTAACATTTTCTTTTGCAATTCAATGTGAAATTCGCAGTTTCTTGTTCCTTGCCTTTTTCTTTAGCTGTTTTGAGACATTTTTCATCTTGTGTTATTTTGCACGTGTCAGAAATACTAAATTTCAATTCCTCTTTCCTGTTTATCCTTCACAGACTCAAACATGTTAGACTGATATGTTCCTTCATACCATGTATTTTACTTTCTCATCTAACAGCAAATTTCTTTCTGCAACGTTTCCATTTGTAATTCAATGTGATTTTTACTGTTTCTTGTTCCATGGCTTTTTTAGCTGTTCAGAGCAGTATATCATCTTGTGTAATTTGGAATGCGTCATAGATGCTAAAAACGATAGGACCGCTGCTGGGGAGAAAATGCCGCAATTTTTGCTCTTGAAATGTGAATAAATATGACGTCACTCCCATTTATTTTCCAAAATTAATGCTCTAAACGATTTTCCTCAAATTTGTGGCCTATCCATACTGGTTTTTTTTTCCAGGCTAGAAAATCCCAGGGTCCCAATTAAAAAAATGAAAAATATGTGACCAATTTCATGAAACAATTCATATATACATACACAATTTACCATCAACGAAATTCAATCTTGTAATTTACCTCTGCCAAGTAGAATTCAGATATAATTCACCATACATGAAACTTATTATGACCTGAGTTTTAATAAAATCAAACTTGGATTTTCGGTCTTATTTGTAGAAGCCAGCTATTTATGACTTAAATAGAATGTACTAAATAGAAATGATGTATTTCTAACTTAACACCGGGATAATTGGCCTCTATTAGCAGCCTCCTATCCACAATAATCATATATCAATAAAACAATTTGTGAAATGAAGAATTCATGGGCTATGGAGAAGATAACATGATTCTTATCTGACTTTCTCGTTTATATTTATTAATTGCATTTAAAATTGAAGGCTAAATCCAAAGGTTTATGGAAATACACATCAACGTATTCGTAACAAAATTTTCATTCAAGGCAATGTCTGTGAGCAGCAAGGGAACACTGTACATAGATTATAGCACTGTATTTAATGTCTGAAAAGTCTCTTTTGCGGGAGTTACTAGCCCACTGCCACTGGCGTGACTCTGTAAGCCCAGCCAGAGTCGACCCAGCTCTAAATGGGTACCTAGAGAAATCTAGGAAAGGTTGCCTAAGATTTGCGAAAGCACAGGATGCCGGGCCCCAAGCCTTCCATTGCACTTCCTTGCTGGAGGGCCATGAAACGGAGATCAGCACTACTGGTTTAGAACTTGAGGGCTTATTGCTGTCACAATTACTTGTCTACTTACATTATAGGTGTTTACTATAAGGGTATGTTCCCATCATAAGAGTAAAAGAGTTACAAGTTTCCCTGACTAGCCCCATTATAAGAAGTTTTTCTTGAAATCGGTTCAATGCTAAAGTTTCTGCAGCAGGACACCGTTAGAAGGAACGATGTTCTTCAAAGACTCAAGTTGTTGCTTGAAACTATTCTCTTGTTTTGAAATCCCTTTTCCAAAGCTTACAGAAGTTATTTGCATACTACTGTTTACTGTTAATATTAAGCCCCAGAAAATAATCTGTTTATACCAGTATTCAATCTATAAGCAGTGAATCTATGCAAAATTGTCTATTGAAAGAAATCAGGCAAATAAATACAAAAAAATTTTCTGGGGCAGAAAAAAGTTTTTTTTTTTGGTTCCTTCTTTTCGGGTTAGCATGACAAATTTTAAAATCGTTTCGAATAAAAAAAGGCTCTTCATATTCGACTCTTTCAACTCCGTATTCAAATAGTGTACCAATAAATTTGTTACACAATAAATGTGCATAGTGTGCTAACCTACATTTTAGATTTTTTTTGCTCGATCCTTAAAGTGAGCAGTTGTAGCTTAAAAGCTTTTTTCAGAACCAGCAATTATATTTTCCCCCAAAATCAGTACGACTATGTTTCACGAGTCAATTCTTGCATTTGTCAAATTAGGGTGGCCAAAGTCAGAATAATGGTAGTAAAGTGGGTAAAAGGGTAGTAAAAAGGGTGGCCAAAGCTCGTGGTTAGGAGCTCTATGTAACTAATTTTGAGCAATATAAGTAATTTGAGAACAATAAATTTATAAAACAATTGTCTTTTTATTGAGATTGTTAATCTGGTAAATGTAGGAAGTTGAAAGTTGCCCAGCAAAATCTATAAGTATGGGAAAATTTGCCAGATTTTCAAAAATGGGCGAAAACAGCCTGAAAAGGTGAATATCTCCGTAAAAATTACACCATTAAATTCATGATATCTAAAAACGTTTTTGCAGAGTTTTCTAGCCCTTCTTGAGAAACGTGAAATGTTTAATTCTATTGGAAGGGATAACCACGGACGCGTGTTTATTTATGTGTTAGTTTTTTTTCTCCAGAGACGATTGTATTGAACCGAGGGTCCTTGAACATTAGTAAAAGGCATATTTCAACGGATATTGATACTTCTAGTAGTCATTTTAAGTTGTCAAATAATTCTGTCGCAACAAAGCCACGTTTTCTGCCTTTTAGGGCATAAGACAACGATTTTTGCTCAAAGAAGACCAAAAAGTTATCGATAGTTAATTCTAAGGTAGCTAATCGATTGAAAATTATCGAAAAACTTCCCAGTTTCAGAGGTTTAATTCTGCATGGTCGTGCATTTTGTTTCTAAAGAAGCACATAGTCAACACAAAATAAATGGTTAATATAAGCATTTAAATATTTATGTGTAACATAAAATAATGTATAAAACACCTCTTCACCCGTGGGAGTGCAACTGAATCCCCATTAAACTAATCCCTGATCAATTCAACTCCTTTACAACTCAACCTCTTGTAACTCAATCCCATTTAACTCAACTTTCAAGCCACTCAGCCCCCCTTTAATTGAGCCCCGTATAAATCAAACTCCATTTATGTCAAACTCAATCAAACTTGGCCCAAGTTTAACTCAGCCCTCATTCAACACAACTCAAACTAATTCAACTCAACCTCCCGTGCAATTCAACATTCCCTTAACTCAATTGCATAAAACGCTTCGTCAATTTTTGGTGAATTCTAAGAGATGCATTATATCACAATGTGTCAGAAATGTCGTATTAAAGTCTTAGTAATGAAAAATATGACTCTTCTTTGATTTCCAGGCCATGCATTCTTCACACCAGCCACCAACATGTCATTATGGTACAACTTCTTATGCCATGAGCATGTACAGAGATGGCTGTCCTCCTCCCGTTAATATGGCGCAGTTTGGTGCCTCAAACTTCCTAAGATCAGCCACTAAAGTGGGGTCACCACCTGCTCCAAAGCTTATCAACAATACTGTTCAATCAAGCTCAAGAGGAATGTTGCAAGGATTAGCACCGTGTCAATACTCAGAAGCTGATAGACCGGGTGTATAGACTGTGATTACAAATTTGTACATATCTAAATGGTCCTTAGATTAGTTGTACAATTATTTTACTTACATCATCGAAGCGTTCTTGAAGTTTACAGTTTTATTGTTGTTATTTTTTTTATTGTTTTCGGAGACTTTAGTATGAATATTTTATGTAAATGAGTGATCTCCAACGAAAATGACTGACAAATATTGTATAATAAGTCTACTCAAATGGGACTGGAGCCGAATACCATTAAAGTACCATTGGTTCAGAAAAAAATAAATTAGAATGTCTATGGTACAATTTTCTTAAATTTTATTAATTGTAAATTTCCCCAAACTATTAGCACAACAAAATGAAAGGTTTTGATGAAAATGTATAAACTTTTTTTCATCCATCAATACTTTTTTTTAAGATCTATTATCAACACATTCAAGCTATTACAAAGAATTTTATTTATGTCCATGTCACTTTAGAAAAAATTTCACAAATGTTAAGTTTATTTCGTTTATATTTTATACACAAGAAAGTCAATTTAACAAAAACAGGAGTCTTAATGCGGCGTCTATCCCAATGACGCGCCATTTTCAATTTTTTTTTACCGGCTGCGCGCGAACCATGGTCTTGTGTTGTACAGGTCTGTTCTAAGAAGTTTTATGTTATTAGCTTTTGCTCTTGTTTTGAGTACTAAATCACAAATGCTCGCCCCGTAGCACGTCTTAAGTGAAAATAAGCATAAACTGCACGTTTGTATCCCAGCCGTCATCCTAGAGGGGTCTTTTAACAACGTCTGTTTATTTCTTCAGATGAAAACCCAAGTGGGCATGAAACATATTGTTAAATCAATTTAACGGATAAGTGTTATATCATGTTTTTATGATATACCTGGTATCACAAGGTATGAAAAAAGATAATCTAGTTTCAAACAAAGATAAAACTGATACAAGAAGTATGAGAGCAAAAAGATAGGTTAGGAACTCCACAAAGGCACACAAACCGGGCAATTGTTCAAAGTGTACATTTGCTAGGTAGTGATTATATCTAGAATGTTAACGAAAAAACAGAGATAAGTATCTTTATGAAAATATATGAATTTATGCTTCAAAGAATGGGGAGAAGGAAAAAGAGAATGAATATCTCGCCCTAAAAAACAAAGCAGAAGAAATGATAAAGATAAATAACGTTTAAAAGCAAAATAACTACGGATTTCTTTTGCACATTTTAAGTGTTCTAGACCTAACAGCTAGAGATGTCTGAAACTAGATCAGATTTTTCTGATCTAGAAAAAAAAAATACACATTTGCTGCGACATTTTTTCCCAGGTGTCTGTGCACGGGATATTGTTCTAATGCTTTGTTGTATAGATTTTTGGAAGCCCTAAAAATAATTAATGGGCCAAAATGTAATTAGTGCGATGCCTAAATAACAAATATTGTTTTCTCTTCTTTAAGAGAATCATCGTGATTGGTTAAACTGTGGAGACAACCAGTTCATATGAACTTTCGTGTATTTTGGAAACGTCCTTAAAAACAGTCTCTGCCTTAAGCTATCTAGGCTTTTCTGGTCATATTGCTTTGGAACTATCGACAAATATTTTTAAATATTTTTCATCACCAAAAGCTTTCAAATATTTACCATTTACCATGTTTTTGAAAAGTAAATGTCACTTCTCCCACCGATAAGCTAGTAGTAAAACATTTAATTGATCGTGTGTTCTATAGATTTATTCAAGAATGATAATTTAGACCATATTTATTTGTAAGGGATATTTGTTCACAGTGCTCATTTTTGTGATAATAAAACCACGTTTGAGACTTTTTTGTCTGTGTTAATGTACCTATCTATGTCTGTTGTGATTGATAAAATAAAACATGTCGAATTCGTTCAAATCTCCGTCTTTCAAGAGGATTGAACACCTAAAATTGCTGAAAATAGACATCAAAGGGAAATTTTAAAATAAACAGAAATAATTCCGTATATCAGGGAGGAGGAGGCTGCTCCTTCGTCAATCCCTCGCTCATTGCGCTATTTTTTTGGTGCATTTAAAAAGCTTTTTATTCTAAATCAGTGGTTCTTGTGTTCCAGTAGTTGTTCCTAAAGAATTGTGGGAAAAAGTAAATGTTTAGAGTAGATAAATAGGAAAACAAAATACTACAATTTCAAATCACTGAAAACAAAGCTCCTGGTAGCACTTGCCAGCCCCATAAGAAATATTATAGCTAAGGCTCATGAATTATTATGCCTCGGCTCTCCTTTTCCAGCTCTGTGCCGTTAGATATCTGAATGTAATATTTCACGATACAGGGAAAAAAGTGTTTCAATCATGGGGGGACTATTATCCCACCCCCCTAAGCACGAATAATGAAGACTTAGACCGAATATTTCCCTGGAGTCAAGAGGGATTAGATATCAATTCCATCCAATCCTTACCGTCCCCGAAACTTATTGTGAATTTATCCGAAAGCTCCTAGACTATTTTCACGTTAAATACATTCTTTAAGGTGTCTGCCCCCTCCTACAAAATGACCCACCGCCCTTCCTTCATAACAACTGATGTGCACTTAAACATCACTGTGTATAACATAATGAAATATGAAACAAATAAAGCTTGTTGAAATGAAGCTTAAAAAATAGATACCAGAAACATTTTTCTGCATTTAAAGGTCAATTATAGCCCCAAATTACCCTTATTCAGACTTAGCCTAATTGAAGGGACACGAGAGATTAGCTCCTACATCATTCCCCCATACTCCTTTTTATATTTAGGCTATCTGAAGCCTCGTGGATAGTTAGACAATTTTGGAATTGGAATGTGCTCTCTCAGGCATCTGACCCCCCCCCCTCACCTTCTATAATAACCTATCATCCATCCTTCATAATAGCTGATACGCAATCATACAGATGCTACTACTACCAAAAACGTAGCTACATCCTGAAGCTCAGCTGTGTTCGCCTGAGGTGAACAAAGCTACGCACTCTCCACTACAATCTATTCAAAGCCTCCCTGTCTACCACCTCCCAGGAAGTTTCTATTTTCCTTAAATCTTTCCTTGCGATGTCCTCTCACTCCATTCGGGGACGACCTGCTTTTCGTTTGGTCCTAGACGTCTGGTCGACGAGGACAATCCTTGGCAATTTATCATCCTTATTCCGTAGAATACGTCCAGGTTGTCTCAATCTTTCTTTCATTATAACCCTAGAAAGCTGTATTTAACCAAATTTTTCATACAGCTTACAGTTTGAGATACGGTCAGTCAGCCGGGTACCCAAACCAATCGGTAAGCAAATTCTTTGGCAAATATCCGGCAAATCGTCCTCTGTTTTTCGGAGCGTCAACGCTTCAGAACCATACTTGATAACTGTCATTACTGTAGCTTCAAATATTCTAATCTTGGTTCGTAGACTTATCTTCCTATTCTTGCACGCTTTTTTCAACTGTGAAGGAGCACCCTGGGCCTTGGCTACTCTACTTTTAACATCTTTCCTGTACCCATAGTCTTTACTAATAATGCTACCTAGATAAGTGAAGTGGTCTACCTGATCAATTTTCTCGTTACCCAACATCACCTTTCATCTTCATTTATTCCTAGCCTTAGCGAATTAGTCTTTTTAATATTAATTTTCAAACCTACTCTCCTACGCTGAACTCGAAAAAACCTCTAAGTTTTCATTCATTTTGCCAACATTTCATCTAGGATGCTTAAATCATCAGCATAGACTAAGCCTATGAGAAATGTATTTATCCATTGGATTCCGTGTTCTCCCATTTCCTTTGCTGTGTTCCCTAGGACCAATTTCGTCAAAATGATCAATTTGAACTGCGATTGAACGCAACCTTGCTTAAATCTGATTTTGTTCGAAATCAACAACTAACCTGACTTCCTATCTAGACCGCAGCAAGGTTATTCTTGCACATAGGAGTAATCATTTTAATATATTTATCTGGTATACCATATAAGTATACCCTTTACTAAAACACTTCTATCAACTAAACCAAGCGCTTACTCATAATCTGTAAAACTGAAGATTAATGGTGTTTGATGACTCAGCCAAGTCTCCATTATTAATCGAAGTATGAAAATTTGGTCAACACATCCTCTACCCTTCCTAAAGCGATCCTCGGCTTTTCTTAAGTCGTTATTTACAGCATCTACAAGTTTGAAAAGTATCATCATGCTAAGCAATTTGGTTCGTACACAAACATGACTAATGCCTCTATAATTACCAAACTCACTCTTAGTACCTTTCATATACAGAGGTGTGATTAGGGTTTTCCTGAACTCAGTAGGTACTTCCAATTTTTAAGAATCATATTCATAATCTTCAGTAACTTACCTGTAATACCATAGCAAACATATTAAAAAAAAACTCATTCACTACACTATCAGCACCTGAGGCTGCATCAGTTCTATTTTTTTAGTACTGTCACTAATTCTTCCTCACAAAGTAAATCTTCCTTCACATCCAAAGTGCTGACTTGTCCATTCTTTTCTATATCTTTTTCCTTGTTTAGACCATCTCTCTATAGCTCTTCCCTTATCACTAAATGCGGCCTATTCCTATCTTTAATTGGGAAAAGTCTAGACCAAATATTCTGTCTCAATTTATTAATATCTCCGGATAATATTTTAGAATTACACAGTCTGGCTACATCTTCTAGATCTTCGGTAATTTTATCCATGACCTCTACTTTATACCTCCTTAAGTCATGTTCTAATGTTCTCTCCAATTTCTATACCATATAGTCTATAGCACCCATAGTCTTTAATAATAATACTACCTAGGTAAGTGAATCAGTCCACCAGATCGATCTTCTCGTTACCCAACGTCACATTTTCATCTTCACTTATTCCTAGCCTTAGCGAATTAGTATTCTGAATATTAATTTTAAAATCAATTCTCACACCCTGAACTCGCAAAAACCTCTAAATTTCATTCATTTTGCCAGCATCTTCATCTAGGATGCTTAAATCATCTGCGTAGTCTAAGTCTAGGAGAACTTTACTTCCCAATTTGATTCCATGTTCTCCCATTTCTTTTGCTGCGTTCCCTAGGACGAATTCCGGTAAAATTATAAGTATGAATGGGGATTGAACGCAACCTTGCTTAAATCCTGATTTTGTTCGAAACTAACAGCTAACCTTATTTCCTATCTTAACCGCAGCAATGTTATCAAACAGTTCGTGGTAACGAACTGTAGTAAGGAACGACCCAGCTCGATAGTAACCTAAACTCTAAAAACGGAATTTTGATACCAATAGGTACATCAAGGGAACCGGATTGCCATGCTGATTTTAAATATATACGTTTCATCAAGTTTAGTTTTATCCATCAAAAGTTACGAGCCTAAGAAAATTTGCCTTATTTTCGAAAAAAGGGGAAACACTCCTAAAAGTCATATAATCTTAATGAAAATCACAACATCAGATTCAGCGTATCAGAAAACCCAAATGTTAAGGTTTCAAGCTCCTATCTGCAAAAATGTTAAATTTTGTATTTTTTGCCAGAAGAATGATCATGGGTGCGTGTTTTTTCCAGGGGTGATCTTTCCAGGGGTGATCGTATCGACCAAGTGGTGCTAGAATGTCAAGACCGGGCTTATTCTAACAGAGATTAAAATTTCTAGCGCGCTTATGAAGTAACTAAAAGAATTGGAGGGCAAATAGACCCCCTCCCACAGTCATTGTTTTTCCAAAGTAACCAGATCAAAATTTTAAGATAGCCATTTTGTTCAGCATAGTAAAAAAAAGCTAATAACTATGTCTTTGAGGACGACTTAATCCCCCACAATCCCCGGGGGAAGGGCTGCAAGTTGTGAACTTCGCTCATTTTAACATATAGTATTGGTTATCGGGAATTATACAGAAGTTTTCAGGGGGATTTTTTCTGGTGATGGAGGAGGAGGTCAGGGGGAGAGGGTTAGGTGGGCGGATCTTTCCATGGAGGAATTAATCATTGGGGAAGAAAATTTCCATGAAGGGGCCGCTGAATTTTCCAGCATTATTTAAAAAGACGATAAGTAATTAAATAAAAACAAGTTTTTTCAACTGAAAGTGAGGACCAACATTAAAACTTTAATGAACAGAAATTATTACATATTTGAAGGGGTTTGTCCACTCCTCATTACCTCGCTATTTACGCTAAAGTATTTTTAGTAATTTCAAAAGAGCTATTTATTCTAATCAATCAGCTTTTTTGACTCAGGGCGCATTCTTATAGAATTGAAATAGAATTCGAACTTTAACATAAAGAGCGATGCATTGAAAAGGGCGCGAACCCCCTCGTATATGTAATAAAAATATACAAGTATAGAAGTTTGTTAGGCAAGTTAATTCTTAAGTTGCATATATTTATTACTAATAAAAACGTTCGTAACTAAAATTAAATGTTCTAGTGTCCTTTCTAAGTAAAAGAAAAATTGGAGGCCAACTAGGCCCCCTTCCTCGCCCTTTTTTCTCAAAATTATCCAATAACAACTTTGAGAAAGCCTTTTAGACAAAAAAAAAGTAAAATTAATATACATTTCCGTTTTATTATTCATGTACGGTGAGCCAAAATCGCCACTTTTTTTGTTTTTTTTTTAATTGAAAGGTAGGAGTGAAATCAAAACTTAAAACCAATTATTCTGTATAATTGGTTTAATGAAATTATTCTTTATATGAAAAGGGCTGCCCCCTCCTTAACGTCCCGCTCTTTACGCTACAGTTCAACTCTTTCTCACAATTCTACTTAATAAAACAATGAAAAACTTTAGCATAAAGAGCGGGGCGTTGAGGATGGGACAGCCCCTATCATATATGGAATAATTTCTGTTCGTTTTAAGTTTTAATATCGCTCCTTACTTCAGTAAAAAAAAACTTGCATTTTTTAATTTGATTCTCGCACACAGGACTAATCATTTTAATGTACTTATCTGAGATCAAACAGCTCGTGGTAACGAACTGTAATAAGGAGCGACCCAGCTCAATAGTAACCGAAACTCTAAAAAATGGAATTTTGATACCAATAGTTTCATAAGAAATCGCATTTTAATGCTGATTTTAAATATATAAGTTTCATTAAGATTAGTCTTACCCATCAAAAGTTACGAGACTGAGAAAATTTACCTTATTTTAGAAAATAGGGGGAAACACCCCCTAAAAGTCATAAAATCTAAAAGTCATAGAATTTTAACAAAATCACACCATCAGATTCAACGTATCAGAGAACCTTATTGGAGAGGTTTCAAGCTCCTATCTACAAAAATGTGGAATTTCGCATTTTTTGCCAGAAGAAAAATCACGGTTGAGTGTTTATTTTTTTTTTTTCCCAGGGGTGATCGTATCGACTCAGTGGTCCTAGAATGTCGCGAGAGGAATCATTCTAACGGAAATTAAAAGTTCTATAGCCCTTTTTAAGTAACCAAAAAATTGGAGGGTACCTATGCCCCCTCCAGCGCTCATTTTTCCCCAAAGTGACCGGATCAAAATTCTGAGATAGCCGTTTTATTCACCATAGTCGAAAAAGCTAGTAACTATGTCTTTGGGGACGACTTAATCCCCTGCAGTCCCCATGGGAGGGGCTGCAAGTTACAAACTTTGACCTGTGTTTACATATAGTAATGGTTACTGGGAAGTGTATAGCCGTTTTCAGGGGGACTTTTTGTTTGGGGGGAGAGTTGAGGGGGGGGGGTTACGTGGGAGGATCTTTCCATGGAGCATTTCTTCGTGGGGAAAAGAATTTCAATGAAGGGGGCAGGGCTTTCTAGCATTATTAAAAAAAACAATGAAACAATAAATATAAAAAGTTTTTTATATCAAACAGTTCGTGCTAACGAACTGTAGTAAGGAGCGACCCGGCTCAATAGTAACCAAAAGTCTGAAGAATGGAATTTTGGTACCAATAGCTACATCAAAAGAATTGCATTTTGATGCTGATTTTAAATATATAAGTTTCATCAAGTTTAGTATTACCCATCAAAAGTTACGAGCCTGAGAAAATTTGCGTTATTTTAGAAAAGAGGGGGAAACACCCCCTAAAAGTCATAGAATCTTAACCGAAATCACACCATCAGATTCAGCGTATCAGAGAACCCTACTGTAGAAGTTTCAAGCTCCTATCTACAAAAATGTGGAATTTTATATTTTTTGCCTGAAGGCAGATCACGGATGCGTGTTTATTTTATTTTTTTTATTTTTTTTATTTTTTCCCAGGGGTGATCGTATCGACCCAGTTGTCCTAGAATGTTGCGAGAGGGCTCATTCTAATGGAAATGAAAAGTTCTAGTACCCTTTTTAAGTGACCAAAAAAATTGGAGGGCACCTAGGCCCCCTCCCACGCTAATTATTTTCCCAAACTCAGCGGATTAAAATTCTGAGATAGCCATTTTATTTAACGTATTCGAAAAACCATATAACTATGTCTTTGGAGACGACTTACTCCCCCACAGTCCCCGTGGGAGGGATTACAAGTTCAAAACTTTGACCAGTGCTTACATATAGTAATGGTTATTGGGAAGTGTACAGGCGTTTTCAGGAGGATTTTTTGGTTGGAGACAGGAGTTGAGATGAGGGGGATATGCTGGGGGAACTTTCCATCGAGGAATTTGTCATGGGGGAAGAAAATGTCCATGAAGGGAGCGCAGGATTTACTAGCATTACTTAAAAAAAAACAATGAAAAAGTTTTTTTCAGCTGGAAGTAAGCAGCAGCATTAAAACTTAAAACGAACAGAAATTATTACCCATATGAGGGGCTCACCTCCTCCTAATACCTCGCTCTTTACGCTAAAGTATTTTTAGTAATTTCAACTATTTATGCTGCGGCTTTTGTGATTCAGGGGTCATTCTTAATGAATTGGGACAAAATTTAAGCTTTAGTGTAAAGAGCGAGGTACTGGCGAGGGGGCGAACCCCCTCATATATGTAATAAAAACATAAGAATACAAAAGTTCTTTACGTAAGCTAATTTATAAGTTACGTATATCTTTTACTTATAAAAAGATTCGTAAAAAATTAAAAGTTCTAGATGCCTTTTTAATTAACCAAAAATCGGAGGGCAACTAGGCTTCCTCCCCCGCTCTTTTTTTCTCAAAATCATTCGATCAAAATTATGAGAAAGCCATTTAGCCAAAAAAAAAAAAGAAAAAATATGCAAATTTCGTTTTGATTATTCCTCTGCGAAGAGCCAAAATCAAAACATGCATTGATTCAAAAACGTTCAGAAATTAAATAAAAAAAACAAGTTTTTTAAATGAAAATAAGGAGCGACATTACAACTTAAAACGAACAGAAATTACTCCGTATATGAAAGGGGCTTTTCCTTCTCAACGCCCCGCTCTTTACGCTAAAGTTTTTTTTTACTGTTTTTAAATGTAGAGTTAAGAGAAAGAGTCAAACTTTAGCGTAAAGAGCGTGGCGCTGAGAAGGAAAAGCCCCTTTCATATACGGAGTAATTTCTGTTCGTTTTAAGTTTTAATGTCGCTCCTTACTTTCATTTAAAAAACTTGTTTTTTTTATTTAATTGAAAGTAAGGAGCAGCATTAAAACTTAAGACGAACAAATATTATTACGCATGTGAGGGGTTTACCTCCTCGTAATACCTCGCTCTTTACACTAAAGTATTTTTAGTAATTTCAACTACTTATTCTGCGGCCTTTGTGATGCAGGGGTCATTCTTAAAGAATTGGGACAAAATTTAAGCTTTAGTGTAAAGAACGAGGTATCGACGAGGGGTGAGCCCCCTCATATACGCAATAAAAACGTACGAATATAGAAGTTCTTTACGTAAGTTAATTCGTAAGTTACGTATATGTTTTACTAATGAAACGTTCGTGAAAAATTAAAAGTTCTAGTTGCCTTTTTAAGTAATCAAAAAAATGGAGGGCAACTAGGCCTCCTCCCACGATCCTTTTTTCTCAAAATCTTCCGATTAAAACTATGAGAAAGCCATTTAGCCAAAAAAATTAAAATGTAAATTTAGTTTTAATTATTTATGTGCGGAGAGCCAAGATCAAAACATGCATTAATTCAAAACGTCCAGAAATTAAAAAAAAAGCAAGTTTTTTTTTTAAATGAAAGTAATGAGTGACATTAAAACTTAAAACGAACAGAAATTACTCCGTATATAAAAGGGGCTTTTCCTCCTCAACGCCCCGCTCTTTACGCTAAAGTTTTTTACTGTTTTAAAAAGTAGAGTTAAGAGAAAGAGTCAAACTTTAGCGTAAAGAGCGAGGCGTTGAGGAGGAAAAGCCACTTTCATATACGGAGTAATTTCTGCTCGTTTTAAGTTTTAATGTCGGTCATTACTTTCATTTAAAAAAACTTGTTTTTTAAATTAATACCATACAAGGATTGAACCTTTTTGAAAACTCTATAAAAAAAACATGCCTAAATGATATATTGTTCCAATTAAAATGAAGAAATCGAGGTGTCGACAAAATTTTCTTCTTTTTTTATGTATATTTATGCTCATGTGTAGTGTGGTAAATGATTGCTACTCGGAAACTAAATAAGTCTGCAAAAATAAACTGGTTGGAAGCACTGTACCCTGGTGTAAATGGACTCACAATCATTAAAGAGTGCAAAACTTTCTATTTCAAACATGCAAGATATTAAAACTCTTTATCTAAGAAAACAGAGACCCTATTTTCCCAGCCAAATAATCAAACAATCATAGATGGATTATAGGCGTAATCCTGTCAAATGATATTCAATGTCAAAACGTCAATCAGAGAAACGCAGGGATTATATTGCCGGATGTCTTCGCTATGACTTTTTCCGACAATAAATTAAAGAGGGGGTAGCTGAGAGAACAAGGTAAATTCGACTATTTTTTTTCCAACTTTTTTTTTCTTTGAGATATTGACTCCGGGGCTCGGGCGAATTATCATTCAGTTGCTTTGATTAAAAGCACTTGAAAATACTTCGATGCCCAAATGTAACACCAAGGTCTTCCAGGTGTGATTTTTCTACATTAATTTAGAAAAATTATTTTTCAAAAAGATTAATTCAAAAAAAATATTAAAGAGCCATGTTACAGCCTAGAACGAACAGAATTAAAGGGATATAATAAAATAGTTTGTGGCAATGAATGGTAAGTAAGTAGTGACTCGTACTAATTGCGAGCAAAACTGAGAAAAAAATGCTTTTGGCTTAAGAATCAGCTATTTATAGAAATTAGCCAAAAAAAAATCCGAAAAAGAAGTTTTTCAAAGAAAAGTAAAGGCCTTCTTAAACTAAAGATCGGCAGATACAATTACCTGTAAAAATTCAAACTCAAAACCACCAGAAATTACTATTAAAGAATAAATGAAACCTAGAACGAACATAAATTGAATAAACAATCATTGCAAAAAAACATACAATGGGTACTAATATAAATGAATAAATAAATCTTAAAACGAGTGAAACTTAAATTTAGTGTGCAAATGATGCTTGAAACGAAAAAAAAATCACTACAAATAGGGTTTGGGTATCGCCTCCCTCTCCCACTGTAAAAGTTCAAAATCTACTGCGTCATCGGCGCTTTACTGAAAACTATATGCGCATTGACTAGTCTTGGAAAGTATAAACAAAATGAAATTGAATGTTTGATATACAATGCTATTAATTGTTAAAAGATCCATTAGTTTAAGATTTTATTTCACTGCAATTTTTATTTTCATTTGCAATGCTGTAAGAACTGGAAAAGAAAATATTTATAATAGGCCTATAGTTCGTTTTCAGTGCAGCACCGATGACGGGGTTTGCTTTATGTTATTACAGTTAAGGAAGGGGGTTATTATGTTATTACAATTAAGGAAGGGGGCAGCATCCAAACTCTTGTTTGTAGTGAAACTATATTCGCCTTGAATAATCTTAGAAAGAAGTAATAAATAAAACTGAATATTTGATGTAAACTGATATTAATTGCTGAAATATCATCAGTTCAAAATTTCACTGTAGTTCTAATGTTTGTTTTCAACATTAAGTTCAAAATAAAATATTTGTACCATAATTCGTTTTAGTAAAGCGCCAATGACGCAGTAAGTTTCAGACTTTTACAACGAAAGAAGGAGGTGATGCCCAATCTATTGTTTGTAGTGATCCTTAATTTGTATATTCAGTTTAAGTTTTGCTTGATTCAAGATTTTTTTATTCCTTTTATTAGTATCTACTATATGTTTGTTTGCATTGATTGTTTATTTAATTTCTGTTCGTTTTAGGTTTCATTTATGCTTCAATTGCAAATATATTTTTTGTGTTTTAAGTTTGATACTATGTATTCAATTTAAGCATTACTCGCTTTAAGGTTTATTATTCATTTATATTATTACTTCTTCTATTGGGGGTGGGAATCTATTTCGATTCCTAAAGCAGACAAAAATCTTTGGAATATAAAGGTTCTCTGAGGAAATAATCTTCAAGAAAATGCCTCGACGAAGAAAAAAAAACTTGAACTGTTTACTTTAAGGTTTCAGTTAATATTGCAAGGCTTTAGAATGAAAGTAATGTGACAAAATTATAACTCAAAATAAATATAAAGAATAATTTAAGCACTGAAAAAGGAAAAATTAATCGATATTGCATATTATGAGTTGGAGCTCACCCAAATCATGGGCCAGGGGGCTCACCATTTCACAATCTATAAAACCAATTCTGTAATAATTGATAGAAGTATTTTTTGATATTTTAACGTCTTCCAGAACTCAAGCGGTCCAAATTTCTACAGCCCAAAGAGTCTGTCCTATCTCCTAAATCGGGAACGGGGGGATAAGTCAAGTTCCACCCCTGGAGGTGTCTCCACAACCTCCCTCTCTCCCCACTGTCCAAGCTAATATGTTCTTCTTTAAGCCAACTACACTGGGGTGACCCCCCCCAAAGACTTTAATAAGGTAAAGTTTTGTATGGGAAGAAAGTTAAAAGTTTCAAGAAATCTCGAGGGGACGTTAAAACATATCAAAATACACTAATTAGATCTAATACAACTAGCTAAAGAAATTGGCTATCGAATTACTCCCGGAAATTCTCTCAAAATTCTTAAAATTACTGTCATACTTAGAATAAGGTTAAAATACATACTTTGCGGCAGATACTAAATTGTTGTGGCACAAAAATCCAATAACGGTCAAATCAAGATAATCCTGTTGTGTCTGTGTCAACAATTGAAATAGCATAACCACTCTTTTTCAAAGCTATTCTTTCGTTCCATTCAATGTTGTGTGAATAAATCAAGTGTGATGTATCAAAGACATGCATTCACATTGCCTTTACCAAAGGCCATAAGGATTCAATGTTCTACTATTATTAATTAAAAAAACCTTGCATAAAAATAAGTTTTCTAAGAAAAATGAAGAGCCACATTGAACTCAGAACAAACAGAAATTAATTCCTATTATAGTTAAAACTCAAAAAGGCCAGAAATTACTGTTAAAGAATTAGCTAGACCCCAAACGAACAGGAATTAAAATTAACTAACTTACGAACGTAAAGATAACAGGTGCAAACATAAATTAATGAGTAAGTCTTATTTAGCTTCAATATTTTATTATATATTTTTTTTTCAATATATTTTTCGTTCGACCAGAAATCGAAATTAATTATCCCCCTTTTAAGAATCAAAAGTGATGAAAAAGTAACAATCCTTGTGCTTTCCCCCCCCCAAAAAAAAATCTTTTTGTCAAAATTTTGAAATAACCATTTCTTTCAAAACAGTCCAAAATTTAAGTTACTATAATCTAGGGGTTGAGAAATCCTCCATAGCCCCTGAGACAACAATTGTAACTTAGGTAAGTTGCCTACTATTAGAATATAAGGTTTTTGTTGAAGGAGTGGCCGTATTAAACTTGGAGGGGGCTCAAGTAATGCATGCAACAAGTAATAATATAAATGAATAATAAGTCTTAAAGCGAGTAATGCTTAAATTGAATACGTATATCAAATCTAAAAGCATGTTTTTTCCTATGATTGTTTATTTAATTGATGTTCGTTTTTGGTTTCATTTATTCTTTAATAGTAATTTCTGGTCATTTTGAGTTTGAATTTTAACAGTTAATTGTGTCTGCTGACCTTAAGTTTAAAATGGCCTTTAATTTTTTTTTGAAAAACTACTTTTTCGGAAAGTCTTTTTTAAAATTAACTTTTGTTTGTTTTTGATTGCAAAAAATTCAAGTTTAAAAATTCCTTATTCCAAAATCAAACTTTTTTTTCAACATCAAATGTTCATCAAAGCATCAAAACTAGCATCAAAGTAACAATTTAAAAAAAAAGAAATCACAAAGTACAGAAAGCATCAAAGTAAACAAGGTATCAAAGCAACAATAAGCAACTTGCATAACTTACAGCCCTTGCACCGTAAATGGAAGTTGCCACGTAAATCACTAGATCCAAGTATTGAAGTAAACCAAGTGTCAAAGTAACAATAAGCAAGTTTAGTAACTCAGTGCCATTTCCCAGGAGCTAGGGACAGGGGTTTCAACCTCGGAAGGATAGTTATTTGGCCTTTGATTTTTATTTTTAACAAAATGGCAATCTAAAAATTTTGACATGATGTCCTTTGAAAAAGTGGGGTGTGGGCTAGTTGCCCATTGATCATTTTGACTCTTAAAAAGGAACTATAAGCATGAATTTACGACCATTTTTATTCGACTTTAATTCGACCAACTTTAATTCGACCACCCCTTCAACAAAAACCTTATATTCTAATGGTAGGCAACTTACCTAAGTTACAATTGTTGCCCCAAAGGCTATGGAGGATTTCTCAACACCTAGGTTATAGTAACTTGAATTTTGGACTATTTTGAAAGTAGTTTTCTACTTCTAGAAAATTTAATTTTATGCAAGGTTTTTTTAATTAATAATAGTAGAACATTGAATCCTTATGGCCTTTGGTAAAGGCAACGTGAATGCATGCCTTTGATACATCGCACTTGATTTATTCACACAGCATTGAATGGAATGAAAGAATAGCTTTGAAAAAGAGTGGTTATGCTATTTCAATTGTTGACACAGACAGAACAGGATTATTTTGATTTGACCGTTATTGGATTTTTGTGCCACAACAATTTAGTATCTGTCGCAAAGTATGTATTTTAACCTTATTCTAAGTATAGCAGTGATTTTAAGAATTTTAATATTTTCAGTTTGAGAAAATTTCCGGGAGTAATTCGATAGCCAATTCTTTAGCTAGTCGAATTAGTTCTAGTTAGTGTATTTTGATGTGTTTTAACGTCCCCTCGAGATTTCTTGAAACTTTTAACTTTCTCCCCATGCAAAACTTTACCATATTAAATTCTTTGGGGGGAGGTCACCCCAGTGTATTTGGCTTAAAGAAAAGCATATTAGCTTGGACAGTGGGGAGAGGGGGAGGTTGTGGAGACGCCTCCAGGGATGAAACTTGACTTATCCCCCCGTTCTCGATTTAGGAGATAGGACAGACTCTTTGGGCTGTAGAATTTCGGACCGCTTGAATTCTGGAATTCTGGAATCACCCAAAAATACTTCTATCAATTATCGCAAAATTGATTTTATAGATTGTGAAATGGTGAGCCCCCTGGCCCATGATTTGGGTGAGCTCCAACTCATAATATGCAATATCGATTAATTTTTCCTTTTTCAATGCTTATATTATTATTTATATTTATTTTGAGTTATAATTTTGTCACATTACTTTCATTCTAAAGCCTTGCAATACTAACTGAAACCTTAAAGTAAACAGTTCATGTTTTTTTTTTCTTCGTCGATTTTCTTGAAGATTATTTTCTCAGAGAACCTTTATATTCCAAAGACTTTTGTCTGCTTTAGGAATCGAAAGAGATCCCCCCAATAGAACTCTGCGCTAGACAGCTGGACCAAGACAGCATTTCTAATATTTTGATTCGGGAAATACTTTATTCATGATTAGCTGTTTCCCAATTTGGGAATTCACTGGATTGTTGCTCACATCGATAAGCTATGAACTGTAAATTTCATATCCATTGTTCCCAAGCACAACCCCCATGATTTTACAGCATATATATAATATATATATATATATATATATATATATATATATATATATATATATATATATATATATATATATATATATATATATATATATATATATATATATATATATCTTGCATGTATGCAGGGGGGCCTTTGGGCCCAGCACTCCACCGAAATTTTGTGAAATGTTTAATTTCCCCATGGTTTCTTGGGATTTCTGGCAAAAGTAGGGCATTTATTAAGAATCTAGATACATGTGTGAAGCCTTTTAAGGGGATTTTACAGCATACAATTATCCAGTCAAGTCACTGCCCCCCCCCCATTATCTGTCTAATTAACCCATTTTCTGTCTAATTTTTTACCCTCTTTGAAGTAATTAGCAATTGTACTGTTATTTTTTTTTTAAAGAGAGTTTGCTTTCCACAGCAACATAGAATTATCCTTGATATTAGGGCATTTATCCCTTCTTTTCAGGATAAAGTACAGCTTTTACTAGATCAATTTTGGAAGCTATCATTTTTCATTAAAATCTACGTTTTTGCAATTGAAGAACTACCCCCACAGAACCCATATTGCACTGTTAACCCCAAAATTTCCCTTTCAGTGGGATATAGTAGATTAATTACTGGTCCTAAAACGTTATGAACATAACCTGAGCCTAAAACGTACTTTTGAGGCTTCAGTCTTCTTCCCCCATCCGTTACAATACTAAAGTTAATCTGTATTTTCCGATATATGTGCTTTTTGCATTACTAAATAAAAAAAAGTGCTACTTTATATCTACCGTTTCGAAGGTTTTGACCCCTTTTTATGGCCCCTTATTACTTTTTATGTTACCAGGGCTACGTAAACAACACAAGTGAATTATAACATAGAAATAATAGTGGAAAGAGTTTAAGCCAAGGCGTTGATGAGGATCAATGAGCTCTGATAAAACCTGGACAAGGTTTTAAACCTGGACAAACCTTCTTGGCGATATGATCCTGGCAATTTTTGGTGGGGGTACCTCTTAGAGAATTTAGAGCTGTTTTCTTAGATAATTATATAAACTTTTGCAAAACATAGGAAAGTAATCCTTCTTAGAAAATACTTAGACAAATTTTCTTAGAGAATGATCTAAGTTTGCTGAAAATATAGGAAAAATTGTCCTTCTTAGATAATTTTTTAAGATGTTTACCAAGAGAACGATATAAACTAGCTCAAAACGTAGGAAAATAGTCCTTCGTAGAGAATTTGATTATATTTGACGTCCAGTTTGAGATTACAATGTTATTATCCGTTAACATTAATATCTGTTTACACTAGAGTCTTTTGCTTAAAATCACAGGAAAATTCCCAACACCTTTTCTTCTGAAGAATCTTGGCAGTCGATGCCTGAAAGGTGCAATGCGTCGGCCAACTGACACCCTCTGACTGGCAATATCATAACTAATTCTTTTTAAACCATTTCCCCACAAAAATAAGCTTACAAACTAAAATTGATTATCGTTTTCTTTATTTGAACTACGGGAACTTGCCATTTCAGTGTTAGATTATGATGTTCCATGGCATTTCATGCCTCCCTTCTCCTTATTTCCAGTGACTTTTTACAAATTGCCTTTTATTTTTAAAAGGGTTCTAGAATTTAAGACGTTTCCTTGAATAGGCCCTTTTCTTATTCCTGCATCATGTAGAAATCCTGAACAATCCTTGGAATCAAAACCAATACATAGAAATCAAATAATGAGAGGGCTATGGATTTGACAACGCTCAGAGGGGATATACTATTGGAGCGACAGGCCCCTCAAGACGTTATTTTGTGCGCCTGGGAGTTGTGCAATTCTGTAGTACAGCACACAAGTTCAAATATAATCCAAAATAATTCCTACAAAACAAAAGAAAATGCTCTTGCAAAACACAAAAATACTTTGCACAATTCTAAAATATTTCTAACACAATAAAAAACAGTTGGTCCAGAGCAAAAGCTACTTGCTAAAAACACTAAAATTCTAACAATGTGCCAAATACCTCTTATACAATATCAAAATTTTCAACATAATTCAAATAATTGCTACCAAACAGAAATAACTATTGCAAAATACACAAATACTATGCAAATTACTAAAATAGTTCTAACAAATGAAAAATAGTTGGTGCAGAACAAAAATAATTATCACGCAACATACAATTCTGACAACATCCCAAATACTTTTAATGTAATACAAAACAGTTCAAACAAAACCCAAAATAATTCCTATAAAAAATTATTCTTAGAAAATACGAAAATGCGGTAAACAATTCTAAAATAGTTCTAACAAAATGAAAAATAGTTGGTGCAGAACACAAAATACTTGCTAATAAACACGAAAATTCTAACAACATCCCAAATACTTCTTATAGAATGCAAAAAGTTCAAACATAGTCAAAAAAATAATTCCTACAAAACCCAAAAAATTATTCTTACGAAATGCAAAAATTCTTTGCACATTTCTAAAATATATTCTAACAGAATGAAAAATAATTGGTCCAAAACACAAAATACTTGCTACAAACCACAAAAATTCTAAAACATCTCAAATACTTCTTATATAATACAAAAAGGTTCAAACGCAAACGAATAATCCATAGAAAACAGAAATAACACAAAAATACTTTGCACAATTCTAAAATAGTTTTAAGAGAATGAAAAACCTTTGGTTCAGAACACAAAATACATGATAAAACACAAAAATCCTAACAATATCCCAAATACTTCTTATAGAATACAAAAAATTCAACCAAAATCCAAAATAATTTCTAAAAAATAAAAAAAAATTATTCTTACAAAATACGAAAATATTTTGCACAATTCAAAAATAGTTCTAACAGAATGAAAAATACTTATAAAACACAGAAAATATTTACTACAAATAAAAAAAAAAATCTAAAAACATCCTAAAATGATTCTTACAAAATTCAAAAATACTTTGCACAATTCTAAAACAGCTCTAACAGAATGAAAAATAGTTGGTGCAGAACAAAAAATACTTACTACAAAACACGAAAAATTCCAACAACAATCCAAATAATTCTTATAGAATACAAAAAGTTAACACATAATCGGAAACAATTCTTACAAAACAGAAATAACTGTTACAAAATACAAAAATATTTTCACAATTCTAAAATAGTTCTTACACAATGAAAAATAGTTGATTCAGATCACAAAATACTTGCTACAAAACAAATAAATTCTAACAACATCCCAAATACCTCTTACAGAATACAAAAAGTTAAAACACAATCTAAAATGATTCCTAGAAAACAAAAAAATTATTCTTACAAAACATAAAAATACTTTGCAAAATGCTAAAATAGTTCTAACAGAATAAAAAATAGTTGGTACAGAACACGAAATACCTGAAACAAAACACATAAATTCTAACAATATCCCAAATGCTTCTTATAGAATACAAAAATGACCAACCGTAATTCAGAATGATTCCTATAAAATAAAAAATTATTCTTACAAAATAGAAAAAATACTTTACACAGTTCTAAAATAGCTCTAACAGAGTGAAAAATAGCTGGTGTGGAACACAAAATACTTGCTATAAAGCACAAAAATTCTATAACATCCAAAATACTTCTTATAGAATAAAAAAAAACTTCAAATATAAGCCAAAGTAATTCCTGCAAAACAGAAATTATTCTTATAAAATACAACCATACTTTGCACAATTCTAAAACATTTCTAACGGAATGAAAAGTAGTTTGTGCAGAATACAAAATACTTGCTACAAAACACGAAAGACGCCCGCAATACTTCTTATAAAATACAAAAAATTTCCAACGTAATCTGAAGTAATTCCTACAAAACAGAAGTAATTCTTAAATATACAAAAGTACTTTGTACAATTATAAAAATAGTTCTAACAGAATGAAAAATAGTCGATGCAGAAAACAAAATACTCGCTACAAAACACTAAAATTCTAACAAGGTCCCCAAAGCTTCTCATAGTTTGGGAAAATGATGGGTGTAGGAAGGGGGCTGGTTGCCCTCAAATCCCTTTTGACTATTAAAATCTGCACTAAACGTTGAAATTTTTAATCGAATGATCCCTTTTCAAAGTATCTACGGCAACTCCTCCCATACGCAGTGCCCTGGTCTAAAACCAAAAAGGGGTGGGGTAGCTGCCCTCCGATAATTTTGACTCTTAAATAGGGCACTAAAACTTCTGATTAACAGTCCAATTAGCTTCTTCCAGACTCTATACGACAACGCTTTCTATAAAACTTTATATGTCCCCAGGACATAATTTGCAACCCTAGCCCTGAGGGCATTTAGGGGGGACTATTAAAAAGGACACTAGTCCTTTCAATTTCCAATGGAATGAGCCAAGGCCACAACCAGGGGCCTAGGGGGTTCGAATCTCCTCTTCCCCAAAAATGTTTGCCCCAAGAAAATTTGTTCTTAGCAAAAATGATTACAAAAATTTTTTGATGCGTTCTTCAAATTTTTTTTAGGTGGTGCTATTGAGCTGCCTATGATAAAGCATGTTCACTTAATGAAAAGGATGATTAATTTACTAAGACAGTTCTTTTAAAAGAATAAAAATCGTTAAAGAAAAATGTGCACAAGTATGTGCTTTACTTGAGTATTTTTATGCTGCCTTTCTAACATTAATAAACTTTGGTTCATTTCGAACATGTTAAATACTTCAAAATATTAAAGGCCCATAATCTCTTTGAACTAAATGATCAAACATTAGAAATGAGATTATTTTATAATCTGTCCTCGTGTCTTTGTGATTGTTTCCTGCTGAGGGACTTGTAATTCACCCTTGGGAAATCTTGTGAACCTTTTATTTAGGGAAATAGATTGATTGGACAAGTAATAAGATTATGAAGAATGTGTAATGTAAGTGTAAGTGAAAGGAAATAAAGAATATATATATATATATATATATATATAAAAATAAGTTGTCTGTCTGTCTGTGGATGTGTGGATGGATGTGTCAGGTGACGTCACCTGAAAAAACTGGATTAGGTGACGTCAAAACTGAAAAAACTAAAAAAAGGCAAAAACTACAAAAAAAACTAAAAACTAATAAAAAAAATAAAAAAGCTAAAAAACTAAAAAAACTATAAAGGTAAAAACCAATAAAAAACTAAAAAAAAAACTGAAAAAACTAAAAAAAGGCAAAAACTACAAAAAAAAACTAAAAAAAACTGAAAAATAAGCTAAAATAAAGGTAAAAACCAATAAAAAACTAAAAAGAAAAAAAGGAAAAAACTAATAAATGACGACACTCAAAGAGAAAGCGACCAGGACAAAAGGAATGTTCGATTAGCAATCAACAAAGCACCGGGACACAGGGAGTATAAATGACGACCAGGACATAAGTAAAAAAAAAAAACTATCTATATATATAAAAATAAGTTGTCAAACTAAAAAAAGGCAAAAACTACAAAAAAAACTAAAAACTAATAAAAAAGCTAAAAAACTAAAAAAACTAAAAAAAAGGCAAAAACTACAAAAAAAACTAAAAACTAATAAAAAAAATAAAAAAGCTAAAAAACTAAAAAAACTAAAAAAACTAAAAAAAGTTAAAAAACTAAAAAAACTAAAAACTAAAAAAAAATAAAAAAAAGGAAAAAACTGAAAAATAAGCTAAAATAAAGGTAAAAACCAATAAAAAACTAAAAAAAAACTGAAAAAACTAAAAAAAGGCAAAAACTACAAAAAAACTAAAAACTAATAAAAAAAGGAAAAAACTGAAAAATAAGCTAACATAAAGGTAAAAACCAATAAAAAACTAAAAAGAAAAAAAGGAAAAAACTAAAAAAAATTTTCATCTAAAAAACTAAAAAAAACTAAAAAAGGTAAAAACTAAAAGAACTAAAAAAGAAAAAAATAAATGACGACACTCAAAGAGAAAGCGACCAGGACAAAAGGAATGTTCGATTAGCAATCAACAAAGCACCGGGACATAGGGAGTATAAATGACGACCAGGACATAAGTAAAAAAAAAAATTAACAAAACTAAAAAGAAGGTAAAAACTACAAAAAAACTAAAAAGAAAAAAAAAACTAAAAACTAATAAAAAAACTAAAAAATCTAAAAATCTAAATAAACTAAAAAAGAAAAAAAAAGGAAAAAAATAAAGGAGAAAAACAAAACTAAAAAACGAATGTATATACAGACCGGTACACCGGGATACAAATGACGACCGGGACAGAGGGAATATAAATGACGACCGGGACACAGGGACACAACTACAACGGGGACACCGGGGGAAACAGGGGGATATAAATGACGACCGGGACAAAAAAACTAAAAAGAAAAAAAAACTAAAAACTAATAAAAAAACTAAAAAATCTAAAAATCTAAATAAGCTAAAAAAGAAAAAAAAAGGAAAAAAATAAAGGAGAAAAACAAAACTAAAAAACGAATGTATATACAGACCGGGACACCGGGATACAAATGACGACCGGGACACAGGGAATATAAATGACGACCGGGACACAGGGACACAGCTACAACGGGGACACCGGAGGAAACAGGGGGATGTAAATGACGACCGGGACACCGGGACAGGGAATGGTCGATTAGCAATCACCATCAACAAAGCTCAAGGGCAATCATTAGAATCATGAGGTATAGATCTGAATACAGATTGTTTTCCCATGGACCATTATATGTTGCATGTTCAAGAGTCGGTAAACCTGACAATCTATTTATATGCAAAGACAATGGGACAGCAAAGAATGTTGTATATTCGCAAGTTTTACGTAGTTAAAACCATATATATATATATCTATCTATATTCACAGGTGGGACATAGGGACACAACTACAATGGCGCGTAACTATTATGGCGCGTAACGACTTACGCGCGCGGGGGGGCTTGGGGGGGGCGCGAAGCGCCCCCACCAACTAGGTGTTGGGGTGGCGCAAAGCGCCACCCCAACAGCTAGTATATATATATATATATATATATATATACATATATATATATATATATATATATATATATATATATATATATCTTTAATACAGACGGTTTCTTGTAACCGTTGTCATGAAACCGTTCTGCTTTTTGTTGTAGTTTGTGTAGTTAAGAATGAGTATTTCTTCACCAGAAACATCCTACTGTAATAAGTACCTTTACCATCGGGTCATTCCTTCAACAGCTGATTGTGAAAGAGCTAGTAATTAACTTTATTATAGTGTTATTTTTTTTTCTATAATGATGTTATATTTGCAATAGGTACTCACAAATACAAAATAAAAAATCAAAGATTTTTTTTATCAAAGGGATTATTTTTTTTGTCAACGAGAAACTACCATTCTTCCCGTTTATCTTGGTTCTAGATAGTAGTATAAACAAAAAAATTTCATTAATTTTGTTTGAATATGATCAACGTCAAAAGGTTTGAATGGAAATCAAACTTGGAAAACAAAAGCAAATATCCGTCTATTGATGTGTGATAAACAGGCTTCATAAAATCTAAAAAAGGAGATAGAAAGTATCTCATAAGGTCTTAGTGGTGCCCTTGCGTATTCGTAGAGGATCATTTCTGACGAAGCTGCTTTTTTTGGGGGGGGGGGGGGGGGGGGTACTAAATAGGGACATATAAACGATTTTTTTTCTTTGGGGGGGTCCACAAGGATTTTTATAAACGTTCTTATATAAAACTTCAAAAAACGCATCAAAAATTGTTTTATATTCATTTTCGGTACGTTTTTTACGAGTCGGACAAAAATTTTGGAGAATTCAAACCCCCTACACGCCCCCCCCCCCCATGGACACGACATTGGGCAAAAATAAAACAATCTCTATATTTGAAACAATCAAAATGATTAAATGCAGACTTAGAGTAGTAGACTTAGAGCACCAAAGGTAAGAGCCCCGAAGTGTGGAAACAGCCTATGTAAAGCAAATAATTCTTAGATACATCTAACGGAAAAAAAGAGTGATATGTTATGCCTCATTGAAATTAGAATCATACAAAGGGTTTCAATCGACATCTGATATAAATACAGAGGTCTAAATACCTTATATGCTATTTCTAGAAGACTCGCTCCCGTCCACACTCTTCCTTCCTCCAACCCTTCACATACAGATAGGTGTTACTTCTTTCGACTCGTATCATTCAGAAATTATGAGGGGGTGGTCCTCAGTTACGAAATTTGAATTACCAATAATCCTTAGGATAGCTGCATGATAATCGTAAAATAATATCCACTAAGAACATATTTCGAAATATCCTATTTACACCAAAGCTAGTTTATAAGGATTTATGAGTTTGTCTGTCAAACAGTCGTGGTTAGTACTACAATGGAAGCATCAAAAATCAAACCATGTATAGGACTTGCTCCACAAAGATGGAAATGATTGACCTTGTTGAAATCAAAGTTATGTAAAGATTTTCAGTTCATATTATCGCGGGGGGGGGGGGGCGTAAGTAGTGTCCTTGGACTTTAAATTCAAACTGGAAGCGAACAGAAATTATCACAAAACAGAGTGGTACTGACGCCCTTTATAACACTCAAAAGGCTAGAGAGCCATTTGTGTTTTATTAAGAAAAAAAACATATATTTTTATAGCTCTTTCCTTTTCGTTGTAAAATTAAGCAATTAAAAACTGTTTATACTTCCAGCCATTCTACTTATCAATTACTTTAGAAAACATTTTCCACAAAACAAGTTTTTCAAAAAAAAGTAAAGAGCTCCATTAAGCCAAGAATGAGCAGAAATAAAGTCAAATAATCTTCCAACCCACAAATCACTATCAATAAATAAATGAAACATCAAAACAAACAGAAATTAAAATAAATACCTAAGTCAAACTCAAAACGAGCAAAAATTAACTTGAGTAGGGCTGAAAACCCCCATACCATTTTAGGACCAGAACATAAATTGTGGTTTACTTATGAAAAAAAATGACCGTGGATCGTCAATTTAATTGACATATAATAATATTCATTCCTTAAAGTTTTGATAATTTTGTTTTGGTATTAAGAAAAGTAAAAACATCTGAAATGCGTTTTAACATTAAAATAAATGGCACAGCTATTTATTGTAATTTCTCTCCGTTTTTGATTTCATTTATTCATTAATAGTGATTTGTGGTAGTTTTATGCTTGTAAGATTATTTGACTTTATCTCTGCTCATTCTTGGCTTAATGGAGCTCTTCACTTTTCTTTAAAAATCTTGTTTTGTGTAAAAACTTTTTTGAATCAATTTCTGTTCGTTTTTAATTGGCATTTCAATCAGTATTTCAGCAGCATTCATTCAGTGAACAACTCTCTGCGTACTTGGAGAGTTACCTATGTGAAAAAACAGTTTCTGGTTATATTTAATTGATGTATATGAACTGGATAGCTGTTTATTAGTGTTATAACACATTGTTATTGACTATTTTGTGGTTTACTGGATATCAGCTTTGGATGTCAGAGTACGGCAGAAATTTGATATTTGACTTCTTATTTATTTAAGTTAGCCGGTAAAATTGGTGCAAACAGTATTACTGGCTTTCATATAAAATTCGATGTGATCTCATTAAAATTCGATGTGCACAAACAAATAAAAAAAACAGCAATGGTTAGTTTATGTATTTAATATATGCTATGCCTTACCCCCAGCCCGTGATGTGCAAATATATAGCCCAAATTTGTTTCTAAACTATTACAGATTTGTAATGACCCCATATATAGGTCATTTTTAAGAGGTCAAGAGGTCAAAAAGTGCTTAAATCTGAATTTGCGGTAGAAGCGACTATTATACTTGTAAAGAGCATAAAAAAAGGCATCGAGTGGTACATTCACTTTATATGAAAGCCAGTAATATTGTTTGCATCAATTTTACCAGTTAGCCAATTCTGAAGTTTGAAATGAGCAAGTTCAAAAAAGGGGACTTGGCGTTGGCAAAATTCAGAAATTACCCGCTTTGGCCAGTAAGAATTGTAGACGTTAATACCCAATCAGAAAAAGTATCAAAATTTCTAGTTTTCTGTTATGGATCCCATGATCTTCAGACAGTCTTAGAAGTAAATGTAGTACTCTATGCGGAAAAGTCTAAAGAAGCCTCACATAAAACAGAACGGGGCGTTAACAAGGCATTTCAGGAGCTGGAGATTTTCCCGGATTACAGTATTTAACAAAACTTACAACTTACAGTATTTAACAAAAGCTCCCTCCGCTCAAACTGGCTCAAATTCTGAAAAATCATCGTTAGCTGTTTTTGTTGAAAAGTTAGTTTCTACGGAACAAGAGTTAGCATAAACAAAGCAAAATATGCTCAAGGACATCGGGAAATTGGTCACAGAAAAGGTAGCACAAAAAAATAGTATAAACCCAGGTACTGCTGAACAGATAATATCCCAAGTTTACGATGGATTATCAGTCGAATACAATGAAAAATTTGATAAGATTGGCAAAGTACTTAAGGGGTTAAGAGCTCAAATAGAGTCGCTGGAAAATCGTATTGCAAAAATGGAAGATAGACTTGACGAGTATCAACAAGAAGCTTAGCTTGATTCCCTTGTATTCATAGGGATCAAACAGGCCCCTGGTGTTGACCTCAAAGTAACAATGCACAATATTATAAAGGACAATATGGGCTTGAGGGCTCTTATGAGTCACCAAATTCTTTCTATGCAACGTTTTCGTTTACCCAACCCTACAGCTCAGATTAGTGATGAAAGTCGAGTTGCCTGTGATTGTCAAATTTTCTAACAAAGATGTTGCGCATACTGTCTTTAAAGCCAAGTCTAAGCTAGCGAAATCTGGTGTTTTTGTGAATGAATATCTCACGAAGCAGCGCAAGATTATCCTGGACAGTGCTAGAGATAAGTTCGGAGCAAAGAACATTTGGTCGGACCAAGGCCGTATTTTTGCTCGCCTACCAGGTGAAGCTTCTTCTAGGAGGCTTCGGAAGGTTGAAGACACCTTCTAGATTAGTATCTTATTTTATTATTTATTTTGTTTTGTGAATTATCTTACTTATTTTCTTTTGCCGTTGTTTTGTTTCTGATTTGTCTCGTTAGCCACTCTCCCTATGGAGAACCCGATTTTTTTTTATTATTATCATTATTATTCCACCTGTTCCCGTATTGCAAACAAAATTATTCATATAGGTTAACTTTGCGTTTATAATGATTCGCAAACTGATTATTTACGTATTATATGTCTGATCAGTTGAATGACATGAATTGGTTGCGACAGTTTGAATCTGACCCTTTTCGACTGAAAGATATACTTCGCGATGGAATAGCAAATGATTATTTTGCAATTGATTTTGATTGCCAAAGATCGAGTAAATATATTCCAGTTACGTCGTCGTCATGGGAAAAAAATGAGAATATTCTTAGTGTATGCCAATGGAATTGACATCAAACCTCAGGTTATAATGATATCTTGCATTTGCTAGATCTGACTAATAGCTATTTTGATGCTATTGGTTTTTGCGAGACTTTTTTGACTTCTGAGCATTTTCTACCTTCTTTTCAATTTCCAAGTTACCAATTATTTGTGAAAAACCGTGAGCTGATGGCAAGGGGAGGTCTAGCATTCCTGGTAAAAAATTGGATACTTTGCCGTCAAAGGGGGCTTGTTGATGTTTGGATAGAGGGTAAGGTCGAATCGCTTACTCTTGAACTGGCTATTAATTCAAAAAAATAAATATTGTAAGTGAGGTTTATAAATCACCAAGTGCTCATTTGGAGGATTTCACGGAAGGATTTGAGGTATTAATGAGAGCTGCGGTATCTAGCCAGTTGTATTTTATTTGTATGGGAGATTTTGATTTGTGTGATTTGTATGCTATTAATCTTAATTTTTTAAATTTGATGGTTTCAAATGATTTATTTCCCCTTGTTGGGGTCCTGACACGTATAACTAGTCATTTAGCTACTATAATAGACAATATTTTTGTTAGTTCGAAATACCTGATGTTCTGGTATTCCCAGTTGTTCGGATCATCTCCCAGTTGTAGCTTCTGTGCCAATAGTAAATGCCAAGTAGAAAAAGGTAGAAAAAAAGCAAATGCGGCAATTAAGGAAGCAGAATATTGAAAAACTTGCTGAGGAACTTAGTAAGGTGTCATGGAAACCAGTTTTTGATGAGACAGACGATGCATCCCATTCATTTGATATTTTTATGAGTATTCTACAGCCCATATATGATAAAACATGTCCACTAAAAGTGTTGAGGAATACAAGGGAATCACCGAGAAAGCCGTGGGTTACATCGGAACTTATTCACATGATTAAGAAGAGGAATCTACTGTATCAGTCGTTTTTAGATTGCCAAAGTGCTGATATGTTTGAAGAGTTAAAAAAAAAGAAGAAATCAAGTGAATACTTTACGAAGATCTTGTGTCAAGAGTTATTATGAAGTGAAACTTGGGGAAACAAAGGGGGACTCAAGGGGAACATGGAAGGTTTTGAGAGAAGTGTTGGGTAGTGACAAAAAGAAAAATGCGCTAACTTCACTAATTGTGGACGGAAAAGTCTAGGAAGGCAAGCAGAGCATTGTGAATCACTTTGGTGCCTACTTCTCGACGATTGGTGAAATGGTTCAAAAGGAAGACCAGCCACTGAGTCAAGGAACAAGTGAGGAATCTTTCATTGATGATAGAGGCCCAGGAGTAATAATGGAGGCCAAAGAAACGAATATGCAGGAGTTGAAAGAAATTGTAAATAGTATTAAGTCAAACTCTTCAGGTAGTGACGGTATAAGCCTTAAGACATTCAAGCTTATTAGGGTTCATCTCCTACCATGCCTTTTTTACTTGATTAATTTATCACTGAAATCGGGAGAATTCCCGCAAAAGCTTAAAGAGGCGCGAGTGATTCCTCCTCACAAAAGTGGCTCAAAGACTGATCTGACTAACTGGAGACCGATTTCTCTGCTGTCGGTTTTGTCGAAGTTGTACGAAAAAGTTATGCATAAAAAGCTTTATGCACATTTAACAAAACATGTGTTTTTTGAGTGGTAGTCAGTTCGGATTCAGGGAAGGACATTCTACTGTTCATGCTATGCAGCATTTTCTTGATTTTTCTGAATACATCAATGGAAGATGGTGAAATGACTTTGTCAGTTTTTATAGATTTTAAAAAAGCGTTTGACACGGTTGATTTTGAAATTTTAATTGATAGGCTAAGGTCACTTAGAGTCACAGGTAGTATTTTAAAGTGGTTTGAATCTTATTTGATAGGGAGGTCGATACGTGTATGTTTTGATGATGTTATATCAAATAAATTTTTTTTATAAGTTGTGGTGTTCCGCAAGGTTCTGTTTTCGGTCCTTTATTATATCTTGTATATCTAGATACTATGCGGTTTTATGTTCCGGGTGTTGTTAATACTTCTTTCGCTGATGACACGGTATGTTCAGCTGCTGCAAGAAATGCTGATGATCTTGTGGAGAAAATTAATCAAGCTTTAAGTCATCTTTTAATTTTTACAAAGATTAGCCATTTATCAGTGAATGTTTTGAAAACTCATTTTATATTGTTTAGTAGGAAAGGAAGTCCAGTTGATTTAAATGGAAAAATATTTCTTTGTAATAGGCCATTGAAACAAGTAGCTGTGGTGAGATACCTTGGTTTCCAGCTTGATCAAAATCTGAATTGGAAAGCACATGGTGATCAGGTGGCAGCTTGGGTATCTAGAGGGCTTGGACTGATTCGTCGTTTGAGAAATCAGTTTCCTCGTTGTACCCTTTTGACTCTTTATCATTCTATTGTCATGCCTTATATTTCTTATGGTTGTGTGATATGGGCTAGTGGATTTTATACAAATTTTAAACGTGTTCAGATTTTACAAAACAATGTTATTAGACTACTAGGAAATTATGTTCATGGTGAAAATGATGCAGTTAACTGTTATTAACTCATGATCTTTAATGTTAGCCAATTTCATGATTATCAACTTGCTATATTTGTATTTCACAGTATTTATGGTTTGTCCCCTGAAATTTCTCGTCAAATATTTATTAGGAATTCTTCATACCACAGTTATGAGATTAGAAATATGAATGTTTTGGTATATGAGTGTCGCAGCTCTCAGAGGGGAAGTTTTGGTCCCAAGTTTGCTGGACCAGTAGTGTGGAATTCTTTACCAATGAGTATAAGGTTATCTGAAAATATTAGCCAGTTTAAGAGTAGACTGCAGAACCACCTTCTGGGAAGAAAATAAGTAAATAATTTAAATGTGATGGCTTATTGATTTGTTTTTTTAAGAATTTGTCTTTCTTTCTCTTCTTATTCTTTGTTTTCCTGTTGTTTTCTTTTTCCCACTTTTTTGTTTAATTTAGTTTCATTGTTTTTTGTCAATGTTGTTGGTATTGGTGCTCATTAATGTTTATCAGCCACTACTAACAAGTCTTTGACTTTCTAAAGTGGCTGATGTGGTTTTTTTGTATATTGATGACATGTATAATAAAAAGTGTGACTCTCTCTCTCTCATAGTCCTTTTCATGGAAAAAATAATATTTTACATTTTTTCAGTTTCTCTATTAGAATCCACAGTATGGGTTGCTGTTTGTATGCTGGAGAAACTTTTTCAACAATTTCTTATCCTAGCACAAACAGTATTTTTTAATTTAATTTTAAAGCTTCTGAAGTTGACCTGAAAAATAAAAATTAATATCATTCCCAGAAGATTCTATCTATAATCTTTGACAACCTGGATACACTTAAACTCATTTTATTTGTTTAAATTGTAAAAGCAGAGGTAGTAATAGAAGTAAACCCAAATGTTTCAACTTAATTCGCCCAGTCGTTCTCGATATATTATTGAGGCTATCGGCAACCACTAACACAATGCCTTTGGATTTATTTTAAGGCAATATTTAGTTTTAAAGCATAAAGAGTCAATTGTATAATTGCAGGGGTTGACATGCCTAATATCTTTAAAGACATAGTTGCTGGAGTATTCTACTATGCTGAGCAAAACGACCTTCTCAAAATTTTGACTGAAAGTGAATAGGTTTGAAAGAAGGGCTGCTTGCCCTCCAATCTCTTTTTACTCTTAAAAAGGACACCAGAACTTTTAATTTTGAGTCGAATTAGCTCCTTTAAAAGTTTCAGTAGTATTTCTAGCTATTATATAGTGGTGCTGTCTATGATATTGCTCATATGCTCCTTTAAAACCAGCATGCATGCAGTTTTTTCGTAATTGAAACTCCTAAACATGTCCTATAAGTTTCATCTTTACACCCTTAGCGTCATTAGTTACAGTAAGTGTATTAATAGTATTAAAAATATACAAATAGTGCCTTCTGGCTAGTTTAAAATCCCCCAAAACTTACACCGAAAGGTCTAAATTAATAATATAATTTGCTCTTCAGAGATTTCTTAGTTATCTTTTAGAAAGTCCACGTGCTAATAGTTTGTTTTGATTCAGTTCAACATCCACCTAAATATTCCTTACAAGCTTTACCTTAATACCCCTAGCTTGTGCAGTAGCAATAGTTGTAGCAGCATTAGTAGCAGTATTCACACAGCACCTTTGGTTTCTTCAATACCCTTCAACACACGCTGAAAGTTTCAGCTTAATACATACCATCAACCGTTCCTGAAGCATTTCTGATGCGTCCGCTTGACAGCCTGTGTGTGAATAGTGTTCTTCGAATTAGTTCCATACTGCAATTTCTGCAATTCCCCAATTTTTCACCTTAATATCTTCAGTTATAATAAGAATAATAATAGTAGTAGTAGTAGTAGTAGTAGTAGTAGTAGCAACATTAATTGTAGTAGCTTAAGCTTTAGTCGCAGTAGTAGTAATTGAAGTTGTAATAATAGTGACATTAGCAGTATGAGCAGAAGCCGTAGCCTTAAGATGCAGATATTTTCTTTTGATTAGCTCAACATCTCTCACAACAAGCCCTGTTAGTTCCAATTTCACACACCAAACTGTTCCTAAGATATTGATGTTACATCCTTTAGATAACCTGCATATAGAGGGCGTGTTCTGATTTAATTCATCTTCCCCCTTAACATTTCTGGAAAATTTCACCTTCATACCCTTGGGCATAGTTTTAATAGTAGTCACAGTTGTAGTATTGATATTACTAGTAATAGAATTGAATAGCGGTAGTACTGCTAGCAGCAGTAGTATTAACCTATTGCCTTTTGGTTAGCAGAACCTCCCTCTCATCAAGCCCTGGAAGTTTCAACCTAATACAATTAGCCATCGCTATGACATTGCTGAAATGTCCTTTTGATAACCTGTAAGTTCATATACTTCTTGAAATTTTCATCTCACTGCTCTTAGCTTTACAAGTTTTGCAAGAAAAGTGGCAGTAGTAGAAGTAAATGTAGCAGTAACAGCAGCAAAGCAGTATTATGCACATATTGTAGTTTGGTGAGATGATTAAATATTCTCAGAAAGTTACAACTTAATACCCAAATCAATTCTTAAGATACGCTATTTTGACAATGTACATGCACATAGCGTCTTTGGATTTAGTTTAGATTTCCCCTGAATACTGTAAACGGAGTACTGTGGTAGTAATAGTGGCGGTAGTTGTTAAAGTATTGATAGAATACAAATATTGACTTTTTAATCATCTCCCTTATTATTTCCTGAATTTTCCGAATTAATACACTCAGTTATTCCTGTGTTCCACGCTCTTGACAATCCGTATACACATAATGTGTTTTGATTTAGTTCAAAATTCCCCCGAACATTCTCTGTAAGTCTCACCTGAATACCCTTCGTCTTCTTGGAAAGTCAAGTTCAAACATGCATACCTTCTCAATTACATATACTAAATGTAAACAATGAAGGAACAGTCTAACTTACAGCCCATGTCCTGACGACTATGGGGAGGATGCCATCCCCAAAGATATAATTACGGGACCTTTCAACAAGGCTGAAAAAATAGCTCTCTTAAAACTTTAATCGGATATATTTTGAGGAATGATAGGCTTGGGGGAGGGGGATGATTTCCCTCCATTAACTTTTGATTCTTGAAAATGGCACTAAAACTTCCAACTTCCAATCAAATGATCTCCTACCGATCCAAAGTTTATGTGACTACTCGCTCCAGAAAAACCTTATATGTCCCGGGCATAACTTACAGCCCTTGTCAATGGGCTCTGGGGATTGTGTCCACCCTAGACATTGTTATATGATTTTTGGACTATTGGTAACAAGCCGGCAATCTCACAACTTCAATTGAATGCGTTTTGGGAAAAGAGGATGTCAGGGAGGGAGGCTAGCTGCTGTCCATCATTTCTGATTCTTAAAAAGAAATTAGAACTATATAATTCAAATCAAATGAGCCTCTCCTAAAATTCACACTACCACCTTTTCCAAAAAAAACTTATTTGCCCCTGGGGCATAACTTACAACCCTTACCCCCAGACTCTGGGGGATTCTGTCCACTTTAAAGGCCTTACTGTATGATTTTTGGCCTATTTTTGAAGAAGTGGCTACCTCAAAATTTTTATCGGATGAATTTGTAGAAAAGCAACATGGGGGGAGAGAGAGACGAGTGCCCCCTATCACTTTGACTCTTAAAAAGGGAACTAGAACATCTGATTTCCAATCCAATGTGCCCCTTCCGTAGTTTATACGATCACCCTTTCCATAAGAACCTGATACGCCCTCGGGGCACAATTTACAACCCTTGCGCTGAGGGCTGTAGGAGGGGTTGTCATCCTCAAAGACATAATCTCCAGACTTTTCGACTACGTTGAACACAATGGCTATCTAAATTTTGATTGAATGTTTTTGGGGAAATGGTGGGCGTGGGAGGAGGGTTAGTTGCCCTCCAACCACTTTGACTATTATAAAGAGCACTAGCTCTTTCCATTTCCAATTGAATGAGCCATTTTTGAAGCTTCTACGACAACTCTTTTGATACGAAGTGCCCCGGCTTAAAGAAAAAAAGAATAATAGTAATAAATACATGGTGCCCACATTGGTCTTTATTTAGGCAGCGCTGTTGCGCTCTCTATGATAAATATGTGCATTGTGCCTATTGTTCACAAATAAGTTTTAGTCGACAAAAGGGCTATGTTTGGTGGCTGTTTAATCGTCTCTATGATCCCTGAAAAATCAATTCCTCTGGGCAATTTGACCTTACATTACTGTGTGGAAATGGTAACAGCGTTAGGAGGTGTCAAAAGTGTCGAAGGTTTTTCTTTATCTCTAATCAATTTGAAACATGCAGCCGTAAGTCCTTTTGCTAAGGGACACCAATAAAAAAAATGTTTAGGGTATGGCATCCATATGTAATTATTGTAATTTCGATAAGAATTTACAGCAGTTTGTTTTTATAAACCATAATACCAACAACAACAAAAATCGGGAGTTTAGAAAAAACATCTTAATCAACTTTACGAGATAGAGAAATATAACGGTTTTTTTTTTTAATAGATCCAATTTTAACCTTCAATTTAGTTTTCCTTTATTAAAAGCATGCTTTTTATGTTTTATGTTCCTTTAGGCTCCTTTTCATTCAAAAACATCGAAAATTGGTACCTAAAGAAACTTTTAAAACGTTTAAATATTTTTTCAGGTTTCCGTATTACGCCGTCACCACTCCCATGTAGGTCCCTTAGCCTAAGGGAATGGTACAGAAATTTTTAAACTCTTCATCAGGCCAAGACAAAATAAGCCCACCTTTTTCTGCTCTACAAGAATTAATTTTAAAAATATTTTCAAAAAATGATCAGAAATAAAGTCAAATGATAATTCCAACTTAAGAAGGGCGAAAAATGCCGAAATTGACTTAATTGAATCCAAATGAAAAGAAAATAAAATAATTAATCATATTTTACATAGGATTTACAGATAGACAGAGGTCAAGCCTAAAACCAACAAAACAGACGTTACAACAAATAAGCTGCAAACTCCCTAAATCCTCGAAAGTTATAGTTATATTAATTACTTTATAAAGTATATTTTTTTATTCCTTTAAAAAGTTCCTTTAAAACAAATTAACACACATCCGTGATCTTTTTTTCTGGCAAATAATAAAAATAATCCACATTTTTGCATATGGGAGCTTGAAAATTCTACAATAGGGTATTCGGATGCGTTTAGTCTGATAGTGTGATTTTCATTCATATTAATTTAAAGAGGGGTGTTTACCCTCTTTTTTAAATCAAACAATTTTTCTCAGGCTCTTAGCTTTCAATAGGTAACACTAAACTTAATGAACTTTACATATTTGGAATCAACATATTCAGTCAATTCTTTTGATATATCTATTGATATTAAAATTCTGTTTTTCAAAGTTTTGGTTACTGTTGAGCCGCGTTCGCTACCACATAGGGTTAAAGTTATATCTTTGAAGATATAACTTTAAAGCCAGCCAGTAAATATCAACCTTTAGTGTTTAAGATATGCGTTCGGATAAAAGTTTCTTTTAATCCTTTTGGGCCTCAATCTCTGCCTTGTACTTTTTAAAATTAGGTTCCTCTTGGCCGCCAGGCATACGGCTGTAGCTTTAAACCGATCAGGTACGAATAATCTTTTAGCCTATTTCAAGACAACAAAACACCCTGTACCTCCCATGAAAAATAACTAGCACCCTTGACACTGGCAACAATCCTTAAAAGTTTCCAGTCTACCAAAAAAATAATCCTTTTAATAGTGTCTTGGGCCCTATTTTTGGAGGGTAGACCATGGTATCAAATCGAAATTGGTTTTATACATAATACTCTACTTGGCCTAGGGGTTTGAAATCTGAATTTTCCATCTATTCAGAGAAAAAACAGTTTGTAAGTCTCTGTAGGGCCGAACTTTCTGGTAAACCTTAATTTTTTACTTTCTTTTCTTGAAAATTGCAATCCTCTTTGCGTGAGGGCTTGATGATTTAAGTTGCTAGCTAATCATAAGAAAAATACTGGTCCCTTTCTGGCCCAAATTTACGAGACCATGCCCAAACTAATTTTTAATATTAAATTCTTCTTGGCAAGGGATCTAGCAACTGTCGATTTTAAGTATATCAAGGACAGCATTGTTATGAGCCTTTCCCAGACGTCCTAAAACCCGCGCGTTCTAAAAAAAAAATGTGTGGTTCTCTTGGCCCTGACAACAATCCTAGAATGACTCTTTCAAGCTAATTTGAATAAAAAGAATCATCGTCCCTTTTTTGAGCAGGAATTTTGAGAGGACAATTATCTCTAAACTAAAATTATAACGTAAATTATCGTCCACTTGATAACAGACTTACGGCTTTAAGTTTCAAGTCTTTCAGAAAAAAAAGTTTACTGATCCTTGTTAAGGTCCTATTTTCAGACAAACCAATATTTTTTTCCGTATTTTCTTCTTTTTGCGAATTAGAGTCCCCTTCCAGCAAGAGTTCTCAGAAATTTGTCCTACAACTGGACTAACCTGCACTAACCTAAATTTTACAAGTGCATGAGGGTTATTTTGGCCTAGGAGCTTTTAGTTTTAAGTTTAAAGTTATATGGAGAAAGGTTTTCTGGCTTTTTCTTTGGCTTTCATTGTTCCTTTACTCTATAGCTTGGCTTATGCAGCAATACAATTAATACGAATGAAACGAGTAGAGTTAAACTTTAGCGTAAGAAATCTTTGGCTAAGGAAAGAATGCCCCCTACTATAAAGATAATTTCTCTTTATTCTAAGTCTTAGCGTCATTCTTTACTTTCGCTTGAAAAAAACATTAACCGTGTCATTCATCGTGTCAAAATTTTACCATGTCAAAATATATTCCCATATTTGATACTCTCATTATTACAGCTATAAAATATTTTCATGATTCTGCTTGAAACAAGGTGCCACCGGCTGACTTTTCTGCTAAAAAGTTTGTAGAACGACATCTAAGTGGCTTGGTTATTCTACACAAAAAATATATCAATACTGAAGTCACGTAAAAAAAAAATACTTACTGTTCAGTGGTATATTTTTCATTCTGATATTTGATATTGACATCCTTCTTTTTAGAGAAATTAAGTATAATAATGTATTGCTAAGACCCAAATAAGTATTTTGGTACTAAGGGGAAAAAAAACAAAGTGGTTTTTGAGCTGTGACAGGCTCATATGTGGTTTAATATGAGGGTCGGTATATTTTTGGGCTTATGGAAGCAAAATTACATTCACGCAATAACAGAATTATGTATTGAGAAATATCAAATTGGTTTTTAATAAAATAGAAAATTACTTTTGTATTTGTTGCTAGAGCAAAATTTAAGCCGTAAACTTAAATTATTACTATCATTTCAAACAGGCAATATTGTTTATATTTTGATAAGATTAAGTGCGACATTGACAGCTTGTTTTAACGCTTATTTATACGCGTTTACAGCATAATTTGATACGATGCTATTTACTTTGCTACTGTAATGTTGTCAGAGTTTTATCAGTGATTTGTGACTTTATCAATGGATTTATGACATACAAACCAAATTAAATTTATGTAAATTTCTTGTTAATACACAAGTGCAACTGTCAGGCAATTTCCATTGAGATGTTGCAGTAAAATTTTTCTTATCAAAAAAAAATATTGAAATTTGTTTTCTCCATTCAAGGAAAAGACAGTCAAGTATTTACTCAAAAAGTGTTAGCTCCGTTTTACAATATATGATTGATATCAGAAGTTCATCAAAATATGTTTTCTGCATTTATTTCACAAATACAAATAAATGAATGGAATAAAACAAGAAAATAATATAAAGCACAACTCATTCACACCCTATAAGTGAAGGGGAGGTGGCAAATAGTATAATATATATATATATATATATATATATATATATATATATATATATATATATATATATATATATATATATATATGTATATATCCAGAAAACATGAACAATTCTTGGCATTATTAGGGCAAAAACGTTAAATCGATTAAAAATTGCCAGGGGTGCAAATAGGAAGGGAAGATTTATTCCTAGAGTTTGAAAATTACCTTCCCCTTTTTATCTTTTGTTAAAAAAATCGAATTTTATTAAAATTACCCAAATTTTTTTTGCATAGCAAGGGTATGGGAGATATACATTTTGGAGGGGGGTCACACTGAATATCGCTGTTATGTCTATAACATATTTACTTCCTGTATATTATATACAGGAAGTAAAAATTAAAACAATTAAATGATTTCTGGAGCGGATCCCCCTCTACCCAAATTCCATCACCAAAGTACAGCCAATTTGTCCTATCTGGTTATAGTACGAATATCATTATCAAAAGCACTAAGTCTTATTTTCTTTTTCAATGACTTCTTTTTCAATCAGGAAAATTATATTCACTGTATATCTTTGTATCAACTTGTATATCTACTTTTATTTTTCAATGATTCCGTTTCTGTCCTATGTGCAGATTTAGAGGGTGTATTCATTTTCATTTTTGAAAGTTTCAAACAGTTCGTGGTAACGAACTGTAGTAAGGAGCGACCCGGCTCAATAGTAACCAAAACTAAAAAAACGGAATTTTGGTACCAATAGCTACATCAAAAGAATCGCATTTTTAAACTGATTTTAAATATATAAGTTTCATCAAGTTTAGTCTTACCCATCAAAAGTTACGAGCCTGAGAAAATTTGCGTTATTTTAGAAAATAGGGGGGAAAACCCCCTAAAAGTCATAGAATTTTGTTTTTTTTCCCAGGGGTGATCGCATCGACCCAGTTGTCCTAGAATGTTGCGAGAGGGCTCATTCTAACGTTCTAGTGCCCTTTTTAAGTGACCGAAAAAATTGGAGGGCACCTAGGCCCCCTCCCACGCTAATTATTTTCCCAAAGTCAACGGATAAAAATTCTGAGATAGCCATTTTATTCAGCGTTTTTGAAAAACCTTATAACTATGTCTTTGGGGACGACTTACTCCCCCACAGTCCCCGTGGGAGGGGTTACAAGTTCAAAACTTTGACCAATGCTTACATATAGTAATGGTTATTGGGAAGTGTACAGGCGTTTTAAGGAGGATTTTTTGGTTGGAGGCAGGGGTTGAGAAGAGGGGGATATGCTGGGGGAACTTTTTCATCGAGCAATTTGTCATGGGGGAAGAAAATTTTCATGAAGGGAGCGCAGGATTTACTAGCATTACTTTAAAAAAAAAAGAAAAAATAAATATGAAAAAGTTTTTTTTCAGCAGGAAGTAACCAGCAGCATTAAAACTTAAAACGAACAGAAATTATTACCCATATGAGGGGCTCACCTCCTTCTAATACCTCGCTCTTTACGCTAAAGTATTTTTAGTAATCTCAACTATTTATTCTGCGGTTTTTGTGATTCAGGGGTCATTCTTAATGAATTGGGACAAAATTTAAGCTTTAGTGTAAAGAGCGAGGGACTGATGAGGGGGCGAACCCCCTCATATATGTAATAAAAACATGAGAATACAAAAGTTCTTTACGTAAGCTAATTTATAAGTTACGTATATCTTTTACTTATAAAAAGATTCGTAAAAAATTAAAAGTTCTAGTTGCCTTTTTAATTAACCGAAAATCGGAGGGCAACTAGGCTTCCTACCCCGCTCTTTTTTTCTCAAAATCATTCGATCAAAATTATGAGAAAGCCAATTAGCCAAGCTTTTTACTGTTTTAAAATGTAGAGTTAATAGAAAGAGTCAAACTTTAGCGTAAAGAGCGGGGCGTTGAGAAGGAAAAGCCCCTTTCATATACGGAGTAATTTCTGTTCGTTTTAAGTTTTAATGTCGCTCCTTACTTTCATTTAAAAAAACTTGTTTTTTATTTAATTAAAAAAGGGAATCTAATCTTCAATTGATAGATTTTAGGAAGTAAAAGCACCTTGAATATCAGGGAAAGAATTTGCCGGAGTAAATGAGGCGAAACAGGAAGCGTAGAACATTTTTCAATTTTGCCATTAACCAAGCTCACATTTTTACTTGATGATAAGATTTCAGAGGCAGTATATTTGGAATAAATATTGATGTGGAACATATTATGAAGTGTAGTAGACCCCTATTTTTCACGTTCGATTAATTTTTGAAAAATTATCTGCTCAAAGCAAAGAGCAAATTTTACACTTGAAACGAGCATTAATTTTAAAGCTACGTTATAAATTTCACTTTTTTCCAAATTGTTAGGGGGGACAACTGCCCCTGGATAGTTTTGGATGTTCATTAGAAGCGAAACTGAAAGTTTTACTTACCTGTTTAAATAAGAGGCAATGCTGGAGCGCTGCCTAGAATAAACAGTCACAAGGCTTCAATCCATTATTATGGAAAAAACACGTTTGAACAAAACTATCAATTGAAAGTAAGGAGCAACATTAAATCTTAAAGCGAACAGAAACTTTTACGTATATGAGAGGGGCTGCCCAACCTTCAATACCGCGCTCTTCACGCTAAGGTTTCTAAGTACTTTTATAAAAGTTTCATATTGTTCTAATTAAACTGCTCTTGTTTTTCAGGAGCCGTTGTTAAAGAGTTGGGACAAAAAGTCAAATTTTAGCATAAAGAGCGAGGTATTGAAGAGGTGGCAACCACCCTCATGTACGTAGTAATTTCTGTTTGTTTTCAGTTGTAATGTTGCTCTTTTTACAGTAGAAATTTTTTAAACATTTAATTCTGATCAGTTTTTAATTAATGCCAAAAAATCTGGCTTCCCATCCATGGGAAATTTCCTCTACCTACCGGAAATCCCTCCAAGTAAAGTTTCCCCTTTGTAAAATCCCCCCTTGTCACAAAAATTCCATTTTAACAATTATATTCTCTTTGAAAATCCCCCCCCCCCCCCGAAAATTTTCAAATAAAAAAAAATTCCAGATTCCAAAATTCCAAATTTTTTGCAGACGAGAGGATAAAACCTCTACAAAAAGGTTCGCTGATACGCTAAATCTGACGGTGTGATTTTTGTTAAGATTCCTTATCTTTTCGAGGGGGGGGGGGTCCCCCTTTCAAAAATCAGGTAAATTTTCTCAAGCTTTTGCATTTTGATGGGTGACACTAAACTTCCTGAACTAGATAAATTCGAATACCGCATTGCCTTTCCATGACGTAAATAAAAGCTCGAATAGGGATAAAATCCTAATAATAGATATGGATAAATTTCACCAAAATACGAGATATTTCGGTCACTGCATGTGTGACCGAAATATCTAGTATTTTTGTGAAATTTATCACTGTCTATTAAAAGGATTTCATCCCTATTTGAACTTTTATTTAACATCATGAACCTTATATATTTAGAATCAGCATAATAAGTCAATTCTTTTGATATGTCTATCAAGATCAAAATTCCGTTTCTTAGAGTTTCGATTACTATTGAGCCAAGTCGCTCCTTACCTGTAGTTAGTTATCACGAACTGTTTGATTATTTATTTGTTCCCAGAGATACTGCATATGGAAGGGTTGGTCGTATAAAATTTGGGAGGGGGCTCACTCAATTACAAAACTAAAATTTTTAGTGTCCCTTTTAAGAGTTACAAGTGATTGGAGGGCAACCAACCCCCAGACCGTTTTCCCCTGACAAGTCCGACCAAATTTTAAGATAGCCACTTTGTTCAAATTGTCCAAAGGTAAGATAGCCACGCCACTTGGGTTGACAAGCCCCTTTCCAGCCCCAGAGGCAAGTAAGAAATGCATTTTGCCCATTGTTAAGATACAAGGATTTTATGGGAAGGGCGGTAGTGTTAACTTTAGAGGTGTCCTTCAAATGAAAATCGACAGTTCCAGTGCCCTTTTTAAGATTCATAAGTGATTAAAGAGCACCCCTCACACTATTTTTACCCAAACCAATTTACGATAAGAATTTTAGATATCTATCTTATTCAAAGTAGTCGTAAGGTCAAATGATTATGCCTCCAAGGTCGACTTCCCCCTCCCCCAGTCTCCAGTGCAATGGCTGTAAGTTATGCAAGTTGCTTATTGTTAACATAAAAGGATTTCTATTAAGAGAAAAGTTCATGTCTGATCCTGAATCTCCAAAAAAGCTTTAAATATTAACGTGAAACTTAATGGGAATGATCAGAGGGATATCAAATACAGTCAAAACACACATTGTCCTTGCTGGTTATGAAAAAAGAATATCAGCACTATCTAATCAACGGTTGATGGTGTTTAGTTGAATAAGGGGTTAATGAAAAGTGATTGGAGGGCTAAAAGGCCCTCTTACCCTTTTTAGATGCCCCTTCCGTAAACACTGATCAAAATTTTGAAAAGCGACCTTGTTCAAGAGAGGCAAAAGGTCTAGTAACTATGCCTCCGTGAATGCAATACCCCCAAAATCCCAGGACAAAGATTGTAAATATAAAATTTATCTTTTTCAATTACAGGATTTTTCGTTAAGAAAGAGAGGAATTTTTGACTCTGAGTGTGTTCAGAGAGGTTATGTGCATTAATACGAAGCTTTAATGAATGTTGATTGTTGAGGGGTGTGTTAAACTAAATCAAAAATACTATGTGCATCCAGTTATTCAAAAAGGCGCTTCTGCAGTATCTTAAGAACAGCTGAGGTTATTAAGTTTAAACTTCAGGGACATGTTGAAGGGAATGTCAAAAAATGGTCGGAGAGCAACTAGTCCCCTCCCATGTCCTTTTTAGCTAAAATCTCCTCAAACACATCTGATAAAAATTTTGGAATAGTGATCTTTTTCTAAATAATAGAAAAGTCGAATATCAATACTTCCAGGGATTAAAAAAAATCCACATTCCCTGGGCCAAGTGTTGTACATTATATAAATTGCCCATTGTTTATTTATACGCCAAGAATGACTACTGGTAAAAGGGTACACGGGTTTCCAATAAGATTAAGGGTTAAAACACAAATCTTTTAACTGAAAGTAGTGAGCAACATTAAATGTTATGACCAGCCGAAATTATTCTATATATAAGGGGGCTGTCCCCACCTCAACCTCTTGCTATTTACGTTAAAGTTTAACTTTTTCTTTTCCGATTCTTTAAGAAAGAAATCGTGCACATTAGGACCGTGTAGTTGAAGTGAAAAGCTTTTTTAAAGCAATAAAGGCTTTAGTGTAACGAGCAAAGGATCGATAGGGGGTAGCCTACCATATATATGGAATAATTCCTGTCTTTTTCAATGTTGTTCCATACTTTTAGTTAAAAAAAATTGTTTTTTAAAATATAATCTCTGATTGTTTTTCAGATTATGTCGGGAAATCCACCCCCTCCCCCCCTAACAGGTTTCAGGCACCCATCCCCATACTCTCCTAGCTTTTTCGGACTAGCTGATCCAGGAGAGTTTCAAGCTCCAAGAAATTTTCATTTTGGCTTTTTACTTTCATCAGATTTTTTTTTTCAATTAATGTTGCTTTGAGATCCAGTTTGCTTTATCAAACATGTGTAAAAAAAGAAGAATAAAGTATCTAAATTATATTACTTGGGGCTGCCTTTTTTTAAGGTTTCACAAGAGTCACACTAGCAAAAATTATCGCAAATGATTTGGACCTTTAGGCTGCTAACTCCAAGGTTTAAAATTTTGGTCTTCCAATCCAATATTCCTGTGCTTAACTTTTTGTTTCTATCCGACACCATTCCTAGAGGTTTCAGGCAATTTATTTTGTCACTAAGGGCTGTGCTCGTCTTTAACTACCAAGCAGCCACAACAGTAGCCATGGCTACCATATATGACGTCTTTCGCGTGTTATAGCCTGTGTATTTGAAGATACCGTTTTTGTCGGATTATCTTAGATAAAAAAAAGAGCTAATGCAACAACATTTACTTTAAGGTTGGAGCACATTGTGCTGAACTTACCGGAAGAGTTGTCGGTGCTAACAAAAATATTCGTACCAAAAAAGACGTACCAAAGGGAATCAGGCAGCGAAGTCAGTCAAATATGGTACCATAGCCCCCAGAGAAGCCACTTTTCAAAGGATACTTGTGTTATATTATCTTGTAAAAAGATATGTGTTGCATCATCATGCATTTGATGATTTAGATTTTTTCTTTTAAGTGACATTTTTTTTTGTTTCAGTTACTATGGGCTATGTTAATCTTTTACCAGGTTGCAACTGTCGCTGCAAGCACGATAACCGGCTTGCAAATATCACAGTGTGCTGTTGAACATTCATGCTGGTTTTCATCATGGTTTTCATCAAACATTCATCATGGTTTCAGCCACCTTGTCCAAGCTCTTGCCAAATAACTTCATTATTGTTTTTCCATCAGCGGAAACTTTAATATGTCGTTTACTATAAACAACGTTTCGACTATCACCATCGACTGTTCTTGACACTTCATCCAAATAATCACTTAGTTCTTTGTGCACACAGCGTACTAATTTGCCGTATAAACTTGCATTTTGATGCTCCGCTTCATACATTTTTACGTCAGTTATGGTCGTAACCCATTTTTGTAACGTAATTCATCATCTTGTATACGAAAATGCCATTTTTTCGCAGTCTCCTTTAACATGAGCCTTTAAGCAACTCTATCATTTCCAATGCCCTGCTAGCTATTAGAAAAGTGATTTTCAATGTGGTTTTCAAGCTAAGAAACTGTAAATTTCCTGTGTAGAGTTTTCGGTCAAGGAGATACCAAGAGTGCACTTTTTGTTTCTATCTAACACTTTTTTTTATGGATTCCAGGCTTTATTTTGGCTACTATGGGCCGTTTCGTATTTTAATAAGTGTAGCTATTGCTATAACCCCAATTGCAGCTATCGCTGCAACCATGATATATCTTTATGGTAAAACAGAATTATAGACTTACGGTACTGACTATAGTATAGCTAAGGTCATTATAAAATAAGGTTATGATGCCATTCATCATCTTGCATTTGAAATCACAGTTTTGTCAAAAATTGAAACTTACAAAAGTCAGTAGTATAGCAAAATTCTTTAAAAAGAGCCCATAATAAGCTCTCTTAGATGTTTCAGTGCTCTACCAGCCAACGGAAAGAATAAAACAGAAAAAAAAATACTTTCCATACAAAAAGTGATTTTTCTTGTTGTATAAGCCAAGAGCGGATTTTTTTTCGGTCCAACGCCATTTTCAGGGACCATCAAAAAGCTATTTTTTTTTTGTCACTGTGGACCGTGTTCATCTTTCACTGGACTGCACCTGCTGCTGCAACAGCAATTTTAAGACAACCAGTCTATTTTTAATGTAGTGCTGTTATTTCGAAATAGGTGTTTTGGTTGCTCGTTTCTGATAGTTTTCTTGGTTTTAGTTCGTTTATCTTGGTCTTTAGTCATCTTAACGAATTACTAACTTATGGTCTTGAGATTGCGTAACCTAATACTAACTTTTAGTTATTGAAGCTAGGTTAAAATAAAATTATTTCAAGCTTTTCAGGAATTTTTACGGTTTCGATTCGCAAAGCAAATCTGTTACTGATATATACTCACTATATATACTTTAAATTTACATAATAATTTAAAAGATTTTGAATTGAGGTTATGTTTTTGTGTAAAATTGTTTGAGTTAAATCATTAACAATCTGACGAAACTATTTAATATTTTATAGGAATGCTTTTGTACTTTTAATTTATTGTCTAATGTTTTCTTTAAATTTTCTAAATGGATTTTTTTTTCTGAGTCTTTTAAAAGTGTTACTAACCTTAAATTTGATTGATGAGAAACAAGCCTATAGACGTGATTTACGACCATATTCTTTTCCATTTTTTCATTCCTTTAACTTTTCTTTTACTATGCGTTTCCTGTTTTTTTTTCCTCTTCTTTCTTCCTAACTTTTCCTTTTTCCCTTACTTGTCCTTTACTTTTTTCCTTTTATTATATTTTACGGTATCATTGATATTTCTTTGTCATTGGATTGTTTCTGTAGGATTTGTGAAAACTCTTTTGTCATTATCCTTCATGATTGGTGCAAAAACCTATGTATGTGATTTAAGATCGAATGTTGAACACAGGAGAAAGCCCTTCAGCTTTTTCCTAGGAGCAACTAGACACAGACGGACTACGTTATCATCGCTGTTATTCAAAACACTCTTAACACTATGTCTTCAGCTTGTACACAAGAATGCATTTTTTTAAATCAGAAAGTTTATTTATTTTCGATATTGTGCTTTTTGATTACTAAAGCAAGTAATTGTAGCAATTTTCTTAAAATAAGCCCTTAAAAAGCTCTTTCTGGTTTTCTGGTGTTCGAGCCAAAAAAAAATAATGGAAAAATAGATGCTTCCCCGAAAAAAGTATTTTTTCCTATTGTTCAAGCCAATAGATTTTCTTTGTTTTTCAAACCAAGGTACTGAAAGCCTTCTTTGTGCTGTTTTCGTCAGGAGCAATTGCAATAGTGTACTTTTGTTTCATTCTGACAGAATTTTGGGGGTTGTAGGTTATTTTTTTGTTTAATATGGGCCTTGCCGAGTTTGACAATACGACGAAGCAATAAAAATCAATGCCAGCTATCGATTTAAAAAATGCTTTTAAAGATGGCGTAAAAACGAATTCTTAGCTAAATATTTTAATATATATGACAAACATTTTTTCAAAGTTGAAGCCTTAATCGCATTTTTACTAACCTATATATTTTTTTATTATTATTTTTTTTCTAATTACAAAAGTCACTATTTTTTTATTACAGAAGTCATTAGATGTAGCAATTTACTTTCAAATGAGCCATTAAACAGCTTTCCATGATTTTCCAGTAGCCTGCTAGCTGCACTAAAAAAAGGAAAAAATGCACTGGATGCAGAATATCGCGCTTGGGGTCATTTTCTTGTTTTTCAAGCTAGTGAATTTTAATCATTATTCAAGCCAAGAGACAGTTAGATTCCTATATAGAGGTAATAGACAAGGCAGTTACAATAGAGTATTTTTTTTTTTTTTTTATCTGACTCTAGTTTTCAGAGTTCTGCGTTATTACATTTCTTATTATGGGACTTGATCGTCTCCTACTAGATTGCAAGTTACCGCTGCAACCCAGATTGCTAACTTGCACATCCACCCAAAGCCTCTAACGGTAGCCTCTGCGTATTTTTGTGACACGAACACCTTGTGTTTTTACTGTATTATTAGAATCGAATAGAAGAACCGTAAACCGTCCAGTATCCTGTACCCATCGTAGTTTAAAGCTTTTATTCAAAGAAAGTATTCTTCGATATAGCCGAAATTATAGATTAATTAGATCTACTTATATCAGAATACATTAACAGTTACAATAGAACATAACATTAGAAAACACTTTAAACAGAAGGTTAGATCTTTATTCAAGGTTGCCCAAATTCAATCTTTAGTCAAGGCTACCCACATAATACGGGGTTGAGTACAGTTTCAGCCCCGTAATATGTCGAAAATCCTCAATCCCAATGATTCGAAAACCACAATCCTCATCCACTGGACAATGGAGGGTGTGATTGAAATGTCTTCAGGCCGGGTTTCTAAAACAAATATGCATTACTTAAAGGTGTTATTATATATCTTCTCTAAAGTAGCCATTGCTGGGTCAACACGCTGATTCAAAACAGGGCTTTCCCATTCTTGAAAGTTTTCTTTCGTAAGGATACGAAGAGCCCTCTACATATTTGTTTGGATGTCGCTGATTAAACAAAATCCTTTCCTTTTCAGTGCCAATTTTATTTCAGAACATAGGCAGAAGTGGGCTGGATCCTGGAGCCAAGTCAGTGAAATAGGGACCTACAGAAGTACAGAAACATCGGGTTCTCTACTAACGTTTTTTAAATGAGAATGTGCGGGTGGTTAGTCTTGGTGGAGGAACAATGTACTTATTCTTTGGTGGTTTTCTGTCGATTATTTTCATACAAATGACGAAGAAGACTTTTATTATGTTTTGGAGGAATGTGTCCCCCCTTGGTAAAAATTCATGATCCTTGATTCTCATAGAAGCAAGAAAAAACACCAGCATTGTCAATGAAAAACAGACTCATATTATCAGGTCGTCACGAAACATCTGTTTCACGAAGTCTGAAAGCAGTTTCTAGTCTTATCAAACAAGATGATTGCGATTATACCCAGGAATAGGTACCTCCAAGGGTCACTTGACCCTTAAAAATAACTTAAAAGATTAAAAAAAACTGTCTTGAGAGTTTTATTTACAGTTTTCTGACCCTCCTCGTCATGACATTTTACACCCAGAAGCCCTGACAGTAAGCCGTACGAGACAAAAGTTAAACTAGTGCCTGTGCGTGCTCGGGCAAACCGCTACCAGAACTCTTTCGTCCCTTTTTTCACGTTAATATATAATAGTGCACAATAACATATTTTGTCTTTCAACATCAAATTAGCTATTTGAGCTTCGATTGTGGTTTCTCTCTCTCTCTCTCTCTCTCTCTCTCTCTCTCTCTCTCTCTCTCTCTCTCTCTCTACCTATTACAACGCTCCTGCGTGGCGTGCAATTTAAAGGACGCAGCAGATAATTATCTTAGAGGCAATTCTAGTTCTTTTTTGCATCAAGGTTCAAACCATGGAAAGCTGCTTAAAACCTACCCAAAAGCCAAAACGTACTTTTATCAATCCTGCAGAAAAAACCAGAAGCAGTTAAAAAAAAGTTCTTTGGAATGTTGGTAAAATAAGAGTTAATAACGGAAATACTAAGAAAATCATTCCGCGTGAACTCCTCCGGTATTCTGTAGATTATTTGAAACCCAATCCAACAGATCCAGATTCGTCTGACAAAGTATGATCTGTAAAAACGTCTGATCTGATAAACATATTTGAAGCGTTACCTTGCCTATAATCTAGGGCCTGCTCTTTGCCAGTTTTGATGTCAATTTGAAGCTTTTACTTATTCTGGATTTTATGCCACTCTTAAGTACTATGACTCTGTCAAGCAATGAAACATTATCAGATTTTTCAAAAAGATTGATGAGTAAGGTTTTTAGTAAGCTCCCAGAAAATGCATGCACACTGCGTGTGGTTTCTGACCGGTATGATAGAATTTATGGAATCAAGGACCGAACTGACTCACCTTTGGGTTTAAAGAGAGTAATGGTTGCTATAGAACAAGGGGGTGAGTAAAGTCTGAACATCAGTACGATATATAGTGAAAGTATCAAACTCGGTTTTTCCTGGCGATCAATTCTCCATAGTTCTTTGGCCAAAGCTAACTTAGTGGCTTTTATTGATGACTTTGGTAGTACATATAGGAACTTTAAGATATTACTAGCCCTGATCGTCGACGTGTTGGGATATTGCCCAGCTGAGGATACATATCTTTATTTCTTTTTAGTGTTGTGCATGGAAGTCCACACAGTGAAGCAGACATTCGTATTTCAGTCCATTTGTCGTCCCGTAATTGTTCGGACCAATGAAACCGATATCCTTGTGATACATTTGCAACACTCGTCTACGCGGTTAGCTACAGAAGGGTATAATAAGAAGGAAATATTCCTCCAATTTCCTGACTGAAGTTTTTTCCTGTGGTTCAGCTGGCTTTTTCTCTTCAAAGGGACTTTGTTGAGAGCATTGGACTTCTGCACTGCCTTAGTGACACTGACGCGGCGAGCTTTATATATTCTGTGGGTAAGCAGACATTCATTAAAGCAACTCTAAAATATAATATTATAGGGAAATGGGGAGAGGTGACAAGAAAAGCAACAATAGCGGCCTATGGAAAGTAACATTGAAATGAATGAATGTTGAAGGTTTTTAGAGTTCATAGGTGAAAACAGGATGGAAAATTAATCTTAAGAGGGGAAGTGGTTTCGATTAAAAATAAATGGGTGCGAAGATGTGATATTTAACAGAAACCAAAGGTGTAGAAAGCCTTTTTCCAGTCGAAAAGGGTTTGGAAGAAGATGAAAAAAAGCCTTTAAACCCAGATTAGGATACTAGAAACCACGCAATGACAGAGGAAACTAGTGAGTGGGCTAGCTGTCTCCCAGAGGAATTTCTTAAAGATAATTTGAGATGCTACTTCGAATAATATTTTCGAAACCTTCACATGTCTCCGTTTTCTAAGACTATAATGAAATGAATACTAATATGACTTAGTCCTATTTTGATGAATAAAGAATGATAGTTTGCCAAAAGTTGTGCTGTTCGGAATACACAGAACCAAACCAAAGTCGCGTGTCCTCAAAGGGGGTGCGAAGGTAAGAAAATAAATTTAAGAAAGGGAAGGACTTCATGAATTGAAGAAAGAGTGAAGCTCTTAACAGAGTGAAGTGGATGAGAAACGTGCGCAGCTTGGTTGCCCTCAACAGGCTTTGTACTGCGATTAGATTTCAGAAATAGTAGCTAAAATCTACCTTACGTAGTAACAGTGCAGCAGCTCCAGTCTTTCGGTAAAAATGTTTTGGTTATAAAATTGAAATCACATTCATATTTATAGTAAAAGAGGACTGAGTACTTACCCCAAGAACAAAATATATCTGAAGAAGGACAATTCCTTGGAAATTTTGACTTGAAAAGGCATTGTTGACATTTCAAGGTCTCTTCCTTGCCCTAAAATTTCTCACTCTTTGACTGGCCAGTGCATCAAACTCTAGCCAGTGGAAAAAAAAACTTATTCAAACAAAATTGTTTTATTTCTGCTCCCATTGTTAAGTAAAAAAAATGGCTAAATATCTTTTAAAATTAGTTTGATTTTACTCTACATTAATGCGGCATTTGGTGTCAAAATTCAATGATAGAAAAACAAAACTACCTACCCACGTATCCTCCTCTAACTTGTTGCAGCATTGTTGAGTTTGGTATTTTCAATGTTGTTTTTTCCCCAGAGTTTGAGGAGACCTACCAAAAGATGTTGTCCACGAGGGCTTGACATCATCTGACAAAAGTGTTGTAGCACGACTATTTAAGTCTTCCTCAATTCAAGTGATGGTTGCCTCCCGCCAGATGGCATGGGTTCTCTTGATCAATGCCTATATGGTAATTATTATGGATGCATAAACTTACAATGAAAAATATTAGATGTAAGAAAATGTTTTTTTCTCAATTTTCTCTGTCTTCATTTACTTCACATTTGCAAAATCATTACCGATTTTGCAATCGGTAATGTTGTGGGGAACTTACTACAATACTGCAAGTCAACTTTCCTTGATTGTTTTTTATTTTTGGAGATTTCTGTAGTTTACAACCATAGATCAAAACTTGAATATTATCTTTGAATTAGATTGAAAAGATTATTTATAAGTCTATTCACGAGAGTAAAATTACAATAGCTTTGCTGGCGACCATCAGTGACATTCTAAGCTTTACTTTACACTAAGGAATTACATGAAGTAAGACAAAGAAATTTAATAGACAATTTTTCTAAAGGAATGAAAATACGGTCTTTCTTAAAACGAAAATTGGCTCTTTTGGCCTCATTGCAACTGTTGAGGTCGAAACAGTTGAGATTTTCGCTTAGTACGTTTGGAGCCTGAGAAATTTAGAGATACAAAAATTGTGGACGGTGATTAATAATTCTGGAGCTCAGTTAATAGAACTGTCACGTTAGGAGAGCACAATTCATTAATACAGATTAACTAAGGCTAATGACAAATATTCCTTCTGTGCTAAATTCAATAAATTCAAATTTAATGTGGCCCCTTCTCGCCACAAATTTTAGTTACAGAAAAGAAAAATAGGTCATCAATTTCACTATAAATTAGCTTAAATCTCAAATTTGAAATCCAAATAGATACAGTCACAATATCAAAGAGAATTGTCCGTATTGTCATTATGTTCGAATTATTACATTGCACCTTTTTATCGTATGTGGAGTATCATCCTATATAGTTAATTTGCAATTATGTAATAGCAGCATATAAAGCGCAAACAAGACTAAGATTCATTTATTTAAAACAGCTTTCATGGTATTCGCAAAAGGCTCAACTAACTTGCGCTATCTCTTACAACACAGAAAAAAAATAAGGATGATTAATGACACTTGTATAAACGGAAAAAGATAATTGCTGAAGCGATTCTTTCCGCATCTTATAGGCTCGAACTTGTTCGCCTGTCCAGTATTGGCTTTGGGGGCAATAACAGGAGGCAATAACATATTGTGTTTTTCACTAGTGAAAAGCGACTATCCAAATATGCACATGAGATGGAATCTCGGTTCTCTCACTGTTGGTATTTACAACGTTGTAATTGCGTTGACATATGTGTGATATTTGGGGTAATCTATGATTTTTGTCGCCTGTTTTCGAACAGCCTCGAGAGTGTCACTTAAGTAGCCAATATTGTGCAGCTGTGGTCCCCAAACAAGGCACGCATATTATAGCAAAGGACGTATATAGTCGATATAAGTAGTCGTAACTAATTAATTAGAAAATCTAGTCATTGGAGTGTAGTTAGTGATGGTTCAGCATTCTTTATTGACTTTAATTTGAAGTCTTTCATTCTTGCACTGATCAGTGAAATTGTCTTTCAATTCACCTTGGAACTGGAGCATTGCTTGGGATTTATCCACAAGAAATTTGAGCAGGGCGGACAGATCGTCAAAGTGTTTATAGCGTTCATCAAAGTCAACGAGAATGTAGTGGATCATAGCCAAAAACAGTGAATCAGTCCTTTTGGTACCTTTGGGAGCACCACTTGTTACCCATTCAGAGTTGAGGTCTCCTGCAAGAAGCACATAGAAACGCTAGTGACGGCTTCAGAGGAAATCAGCTATCAACAGAAAGGTCTTTTTTCAACCCTCCATTTATTTTAGGTTTAGAACAGCAGTGATATGCCGGATTAAATCGATTCCTTTACGGTAATCAGTTCACAGAAAGTCTACTATGGCGTTTTTCCTGAAAAGCCATTAAATTATCATGAAATTGAGACGCACAGGGTAATGGGTAGGTCTGCTTCCTTTCAAACAGCCATACTGGAAAGGGTCTAGGGAAGGGTTGATTTGAGTCAGCAGTTCACGATATATAAGAGATTCAGTGAACTTGGTGAGATTCGGAGTTATTGACATTGGACGGATTTGTTCACATGATTTCAGATCCTTTAATTTAGGTATAATTCGGACATATGCTCTTTTCCACAATTGAGGGATGATTTTATCTTTGATGCGCTGATTTATTACGGACGCCAAAGGCTTAGCCAGGACTGGTGGATATTCAATTAGAAGTTTGACTTACATTTCTCCGCGATATAAGGTACAGTTTTTTTTTAACATCTGCAGCTACCTGCAAACTGTAAATTCAGGTATCTCTGGAAACTGGTTGTCCGAAAAGTCAGATATGAGACTTTCGACGTCTGTTTCAGTGAGTGATGAGCAAGTCGGATTTATATTTGCGAAGAATTTGTTCTCTTTGGCTGACAAAAAAAAAAAGTTTTATTGTCTTTTTGTACTTTTAGGTCACTGCTAACACTTTTAGTAGATAACCACTTGACCTGAGAGTGCCACTTTTGGGGCTTAGCCGTCAGGTGTCAGGCCGTCAGGTGTAACTTTTACGATGTAGTTACGGAGTTTCTTCGTAGCAACTCGCGTGCGACTTGCAGCAGGTCATGGTTAGGGTTTTAAATCCCTTCGTTATCCAAGGCTTGTCGCTGTCAATTACCACAACTGTTTTAGTGGGGAAATGGGGAGGGAGGTAATAGTCAGAAAGGTTGGTAAGTGTGAGATCCAGTGTACTACCACTTTGATCGGTGGGAATTTCCACAGCTTGCTGCAATTCGAGCATGCTGGACACCCACTGTTTGTGATTATAATTGAAATCAACGATTACTACGACGGCAATAGAGGAGGTGGAATCTTGTGCAGATGCGTATATTGACCTGCCATTAGTATCCGAGGTCTCTTACTTCCATGAGTCTTCACTCTATTCACTGAAATCTGGACAGGAATCAAGAAACGGTAGAATCGTCACCCACTGCTTTTTCCTCACCATCTAGGCTACGTCTAGACTTTGGAGTCAAGCAGTCAACGCCATCTGCCGGGCATTTAACTTGAGAAGATTAATGAAGATAGTTGGCGCTGCGAACAAACAAAATGATTTAACCTGTGTAATGTGGCTTTTTCGTATCGGATTGTCATGATTAATGCACTTATTGAAGCTAAGAAGACTATCCTTCGATTACTTGCACTATTTCACCGAAATTTGTCAGAAAGAATGCATAAAGAAAGCTAAATATGGGAGTGGGGCGCATCAGTTGCAACAGCGCTGCAACGTCATCTCAAAAGACTGAAGATAAAAGTACTTAACATTAAAGTACTGTATATGAAAACGGTATTTAATTGAAAAAGGCGCATCGATAAAATCAAAAAGCTTTTTTAAGCGGAAAGAAAACCCAGAAAATTTTAAAAATCAAAACAAATGTAAATAACCCCCCCCCCCCCCGAGTTATCAAACTTACAATGAGCAGAGACTACTTTGAGTGACTAAGTCTAGCACAAAAGAAACGGAAATACCCACAAATATAAATGTCTTTAAATTATTGTTTTGTTGGTCGATTACTATGTCATTAAAGACTTCTGTTGGGTAAAGACGACGAAATTGGCTGCTCCATATGCGCGAAGTTACAAAAACTAGTTGGCCGCCTAGAAAACGACTTGTCGGGTGGGCCCTTGCAAAACTAATTATTTTCAACGGCCCTTGCAAAACTGATATTTTTCAAGATGTTGCTTAGCCAAGATAATTACATTGGATCTACTGAGAAAAAAGTTGCAGGGAAATATTGTTGTTTCTTTCTAAAATATCGGAAGCAGCTGAAATATTTTGCTAATACCTGAGCTCATAGAATTGCAAGATTATAGTAAGCTTATTTAGAACTAAGCCCCTTTCTCTTATTCTCAAAAGCCCTATAACAAATAAATTAACCCAGGGTATGAAGAACTAAAACTGCAAGGGGAAGAAACAATTTTTCAAAATCTCCTAGATTGGAGATTTTGTTGCTTTGTGACATTATACTTATTAAAACTTTCTTTAACAAAAAAATTAAAAAAAAAGGCAGGAACCCCAGTAGCCTGGGTTGCACTACTACTTCAAAAGAAAATTCTGTAATACATATAAACGATGAAATAGTCTGGGCAGAATTTTTTTTATATGGGGAAATTTAATCAAAAGGTGTCAGTTTGTTAAAGGGCAGTAAACCTTACAAATTTGATCGAAACACTGAATAACTTGGAATTGATAAATGAGGAAATGATAATAAGATTAGGGATAATTTACAAATCTATCTTTAATTTTTAATTATATTTCACAAACAGATGAGTTATCCTGAAGGGTGGTGAGTATATCCTTTTAATATGCAAACATTTTTTTTTACTTAATTTAATCTTCTGAGCTAGAGGACAGTCCGGGTAAGTGGTCTTTCCTACAGAATTGGAGCATTGGAGCCACTTTAGTTTTAGAGATATTGGATAGTACTTAAATATATATACAAAAAATAGCGGTATTACTATGCAGTTAATCTCTACACGTTTGGGCTTGCTCTCTACTTCTGGGGTTCTTACTCTTTTTTCTTTCAAGGTATGCTTTAAAATGGAACTTAACTGAACTAAAGCATACCGAATCGCCTGTAAGAAGCACTGAAGAATATAGTTTTGAAATTACCTTTCAAGTTCAACAGGATATGGCAAGATTTCCTTATAAAAGTATTGAATTTGTTACGAGCTTTCATATATTTTTGACTGCGTGAAATATATACAGACAAACAACTGTAGTAAAATCAAAGTAACATTTCAGAAATCACTCGAGTAAGTTCCTCCTGGTCCATCCTAGACAAATAGTGGAGTCTGAATAGAAGAAGAAGCAGCTGAAAACATCAAAGTTACTTATCCTCTCAGGTCTGACACTGTAGAATCTGGTGAAAAAAAATATTGGAGGAATTTCCCTGTTAAGAAATTGATCACAAAGAAACGGTAGGAATCAGCAACATCTTAATTCTTCTTTGCTTTATTGACTATACCGAGGTAGCAAAAAAATAATCTGTAGAGAATTCTGTAGGAAAGACCACTTACCCGGACTGTCCTCTAACTCAGAAGATTAAATTAGGTAAAAATAAAAAATGTTTGCATATTAAAAGGATATACTCACCACCCTTCAGGATAACTCATCTGTTTGTGAAATATAATTAAAAATTAAAGATAGATTTGCTAATTATCCCTAATCTTATTATCATTTCCTCGTTTATCAATTCCAAATTATTCAGTGTTTCAATCAAATTTTGAGGTTTACTGCCCTTAAACAAACTGACACTTTTTGATCAAATTTACCCGTATAAGAAAAATTCTGCCCAGGCTTTGGGAGTCTACCCTAACAAATCATGTACTTACAACTAGTACATCTGCTGAAATTTTATGGAAAATCTCTTTATCAGTCTCAGGTGGCTGCGACAGGGAAGTCCTAAAACAAAAAGCACAAAAATGACAACGAACAGAAAATATTCCGTATATGAAAGGCGCTGTTCCTTCCTCAACGTCTAGTTCTTTACACAAAAGTTTGACTCTTTGCCACGACTCAATTTTATAAAAAAAAAAAAAATTGCGTAAGGAGTGAGGTGATGAAGAGGGGACAACTCCTTTTCATATACGGAATAATTTCTGTTCGTCTTAAGTTTTAATGTTGCTCCTTATTTGTTACGTTCCTCAACTAATGCAGGTTCGAAGTTGACTCACCGTACATGAAAAAAAAAAAAAAACAAAATAAACAAATTAATTTTGGAAGATTAATTCCTTATACGAAGGGTTGCCCCCTCTTCATTGCCTTACTTTTTACGCTAAAGCTGTTAGTTTTAAAAAAGCTTCTTATTCTAATTAATATGTACCCATGTTTTAGTCAACGCTCTTAAAAAATTGGGACAAACAGTCAAACTTTACTGTTAAGAGCTAGGTAAGGAGGGGACACCCTTAATACATTAAGGGGGCAACCCTCCTTCTCATGGAAACCTTCTTCAGCGAAATTTCATTCAGCGTAAAGTAAACCTTCCCCCAGACAAATTCCCTCCAGACAGTTCCATCCTCGCTGAGAATCTCCCCCCTATCTTTAAAATTGCTTGCAGACGATCTAGCCTGAAAAATTATCCTTATCATTCTTTCATTAGAATTAGACTTTAATCGCTAATCAGTTCCTCGATCACTCCAGATATACCCTACTCCGTGGAAATTATTTCCCAAAAATCAAAACACCTGGTAAATAGCCCACGGATAATTCTGCCGGAACATCTCCAAGGGAAAAATTGGCAGAAACCGTAATACCTCCAGGTCGGCACTGATGTTTTCAATAATTTAGTATTTGTTATTAAAATATTTTCAATATTCAATACTTGTAGTACTACTATTAACAACTGACTGCAGCACCAAACCACTTTAGGCCAACACAGCTACACACACTCCTCCTCCATCCCAATCCATACAAAGCCTCCCTCTGTACATCCTCCAAGGAAACTCCCATTCACTTTAAATCTTTGTTTATGACATCCTCCCACCCCGACTGCGGACGACCTGCTTTCCGAAACTTCTTAACATTTACTTTCAAACCTATTCTAGCATCCCAAACTCGCTAAACCTCTAAAAGCTTATACATTTTGCTCACATTTTGATCTAGGGTACTTAAATCATCAGCATAATCTAAGTCCAGGAGATTTTTTCCTCCCCAGTTGATTCCATTGTCTCCCATTGGCTTTCCTGTGCTTCTTAAGACAAATACATCAAAATGATCCATTTAAAAGGGGGTACCATGCAAGGATAAAACCTTTACTAAAGCTCTTCTAAGAAGAGAAGGGAATGCTTGTTCATGATCTGTAAAACTGAGAACTAAAGGTGTTTGATAGCTCAGATACTTCTCAATTATTAGCCTAAAAGTGAAAATTTGGTCCGCACATCCACTAGCTTTTTTAAAACCACGCTGTTCTTCTCTTAAGACTTTATCTACAGATCTCTCAGTCTAAAAAGCATCTTATTATTAAGTAATCTGCTACATACAGAGACCAGACTAATGCCTTGATAATTCCCACACTCACTCTTATCATCTTTTTTCGTATAGTGGTTTAATTAAGGTTTTCCTAAAATCGCTAGCTACTTCCCCTTTTTCAAAAATGATGTTCATAATTTTCAGTAACTAATTTCTAAACTCAGAGCCGCCATATTTAAGGAAAATATTTACCGCAATATAAGCATCCTGGAGCCTTATTATTTTTTAATCATTTTAGAACTCTCGCTAATTCTTCCTCAAAAAACAAAATCTTCCTTCATATCTAAGGTATCATAGACTTTTTCTTTTTCTTTTATATCTTTTCCTGCAATTCTATCTCGGTTTCGTACATTTTCAAAATCTTCTGTCCATCTCTCTTTCACTCATTCCTTATCACTACTTGTATCACCATTCCTATCTTTAGCTGGGATTGGTCCAGATCGACTTCTCTTTCCCAATTTAGGCCCACCGCTGCACCAATGTCTTAATACATATCTTGTTTATGTGCCAAAATATGTAAAAATAATATGTAACAGACAGTGGAATCACAAGTAAAATAAAAAGGGTACAGCCAGACAATATAACATTGGGGTATACAAGTGAATTGATGAAAAACAAAGTACCTGTAAACGTTACTAGTATCATCGACAGTTTATCAACAGATACATTTAAAACTCTTGTATGACTCCAAATGGAATAAACGTGACGTCAAGTATTTTATGGAATGGATTCAAAGCATCCATTTTTTTTATGATGATATTCTACATGTAATTATATAAATAAAAATATTTTATTGTATTAATTTGTTACGCTTCCATTATTTTTAGGGTAAAAAAGCAATTAAACGTTTTGAATGTTTATTCAAGAGCCGGAGACGCAAGAAAAGGAATTTTCAATAAGATTTACGACACACACATCCCACCATTCCTGCGACAGATGTTCACATTCCCCAATTCCTACGACACGCAGACATATCCCGCCATTCATACGACGCACATATCCCACCATTCCTGAGACCCAAATATCCCACTATTCCTACGATACAAATATTCAAAAATTCCTACGACAAATATATCACATCATTCGCAAGACATATATCTCATCATTCCTGTGACACACATATCAGACCATTCCTGTCACACACTTATCCAACCATTCCGGTCGCACAGATAGAAGGTATACTACACCCAAATGAAATTACCAATCCCTAGAGTATGATCATCAAGATAAGAATGTTCAATAGACAACAAGTTTTCAAAATAATATGTAAATTCTGAATCATTCGATTGGTGACTGAGTATCAAAGAATAAATCAAAGCACTTTTGCATACAAGAAACTCAGCTAGTAGGTACATTCTGAATGTCATACTTGCTGACTGATTATCAAAAGTTTAATAAAAGCATTTTTGACTACAATAAACTAAGGAAGTTGATAACTTCCGAGTGTTTTAGTTGCTGGCCTAGTACCATAAATCAATGAATGCACTTTTGAGTAATGTATACTACGCTAGCTGGTAAATTCTGAGTGTTTTAGCTACCGAACGAGTATCAACAATTTAACATAAGCATTTGTGATTATAATAAACTTAAACAGTTCATAAATCACAAGTATTGTAGCTATCGACTGCGTGTCAAAAAATTCAATTATACAAATTCAGCTAGTAGGTAAATTTTGAATGTCTTAGTTTTAAAATAAAAATTTAACAGGAGCACTTTTGACTACAAAAACTCAGGTAGTTGATAAATTTCAAGCGTCTCAGTTGCTGGTTGAAAACAAAGATAAATAAATGCACTTTTAAGTACAAAAAGATTCAGCTATTTTGGTAAATTCCGAGTCTTAATTACCGACTGAGCATCAAAGAAAATTTATAGCATAACAAACTCAGCTACTTGTCAAATTCCGAGTAACAAACTCAGCTAGTAGGTAAAGTTCGAATGTGTTGGTTACTGATTGAGAATAAAAAATCCCATAAAAGCACTTTCGAGTTAAGTAAACTTAGGTAGTTGATAAATTCCGAGTGTTTTAGTTGCTGACTGGGCACCAGAAATTGATAAAAACACTTTTGAGTACAACAAACTGAACTACTTGGTAAAATCCGAGTCTTTTAATTGGTGACTGAATATGAAAAAATTGATAAAATTACTTTTGCGTACAACAAACTCAGCTATTAGGTAAATTTCGAATGTCAGAGTTGTCTTGTAATTTGTTACTGAGTATCAAAAATAAAATAGAAGCACTTTTGCATACAACAAACTCAACTAGTAGGTAAATTTTGAATGTTTTACTTCCTGACTGAGTAGAAAAATTTAATAAAATCAAATTTTACGACAATAAACTTAGGTAGTTGATAAATTCAGAGTGTTTTAGTTGCTGGCTGAGTACGAAAAAATTAATAAAAACACTTTGACTGAAACAAAATCAGCTAGCTGGTCAATTCTAAGTGTTTTAGTTACCAAGTGCGTATCGAAAAATTTAATAAAAGCACTTTTGAGCATAACAAACTCAGCTACTTTGTAAATTCCGACTCTTTCAATTTATGCCTATAAACAATTAAATAAAAGCCTTTTTGCATACAAAAAACTCAGCTAGTTTGTCAATTCCAAGTCTGTTAGTTGCTGACTGAGAGTACAAAATTTAATAAAAACACTTTTCATTACAATAAACGCATGTAGTTGATAAATTTAGAATGTTTTAGTTGCTGGCTGAGTACCCAAAAATAAATAACAGCACTTTTGATTAAAACAAACTGAGGTAGCTTTTAAATTCCGAGTGGTTTAATTACCAGCTGTCTATCAAAATTCTAATATTCTAATAGTAGGTAAATTCCAAAGGTCTTAATGTCTGAAAGATTAACAAAATTAAATTAAAGAATTTTTGACTACAATAAAATCGATCAGTTTGTTGCATACGTGTCTCGTATGAAATTTGGGATATGTGTATCGTAGAAATGGTGGGATATGTGTGTCATAAGAATGGTGGTATGTGTGCGTTCTAAGAATGGTGGGATATGTGTGTCATAGATTTCTATAAAAATTCCTTTTCTTGCATCTCCGCTTCTTGAATAAAAATTCGAGCCTTTGAAGTTGCTAGTGTAGCCTAAAAATAATGGGAACATAACAAAGTAATGCATTGAAATATTTTTATTGAAATAATGGCGTGTAGAATATCATTAGAAAAATGGATGCTTTGAATCCATTCAGTAAAATACTTACTTATTTTTTCTCTTGACGTGGCATTTATTCCATTTTAGTCATACACGAGTTTTAACTGTATCTGTTGGTTAACTTCCGATGCTATTAGTAACGTTTATAGGTTCTTTGTTTTTCATCAATTCATCGTTATACCCCGTTGTTTTATTGTCTTCCTGCGCCATATTTGTTTTAATTCTGATTTTACTGTCTATTACCACATTAATTTTACATAGATTTTAGTTTTGGTACATAGACAAGATTTACATTGTGACATTGGTGCAGCAGTAGAGCTTTTTCGTCCCCTTTGCTTTCGTTTGCATGCTAATACAAGAAATATGGCCAAATGACCTGTAAGTGAGTAACATGTTACCAGAATCTTTAGCAAGAAGTTGACCCCATCGTCAACTATTAGCTTCAGTAATGCATTATCCTTGAGTGCTAAGTTCTCTGGAAATGCTATTCTCGCATATCCTCCTTCATAACAGTTAAATTTTTGTGATACTACTACTACTACTACTACTAATAACTCACTGCAGCACCAAGCCGCCTGAGGCCAACACAGCTACGCACGCTCCTCCTCCAACCTAATCTATTTAAAGCCTCCCTCTTTACACCCTCCCAGGAAGTTCCCATTTCCTTTAAATCTTTATTTATGACATCCTCCCAACCCAGACAAGGACGACCTGCTTTCTGTGTAGCCCCAGACGGTTGGCCAAAAAGGACAGTCTTCGATAATCTGTCATCCTTCATCCGTAGAACGTGGCCTAGCCATCTCAACCTTTCTTTCATTATAGCCCCAGAAAGCGGGATTGAACCACACTTTTCGTACAACCTACTGTTTGAAATACGGTCAGTCAGCCGGGTACCCAGAACAATCCTTAGGCAATTTCTCTGGAAAACATCTAGTACATTTTCATCTGCTTTTCGGAGTGCCCACGCTTTAGAGCCATATTTGACCAAACTTTTTTTAACTCTGAAAAAACACCCTGAGCTTTAGCTATTCTACTTTTAACATCTTCACTGCTCCCACCATCTTTACTAATAATACTACCAAGGTAACTGAAGCTCCCAACCTGATCAATCTTTTCGTTACCTAATATCACCTGTTCATCTTCACTTATTCCTAGCCTTAGTGACTTAGTCTTTTTAACATTAATTTTCAAGCCTATTTTAGCACCCTGAACTCGTAAAACCTCTAAAAATTCATTCATTTTCCAGACACTTTCATCTAATATGCTTAAATCATCAGCATAATCTAAGTCCAGGAGCGTTCTTCCTCTCCATTTGATTCCATGGTGTCCAATTGCCTTTCCTGTGCTCCTTAAGACGAAGTCCATCAAAATGATCCATATAAAGGGGGATAGAGCACAACCCTGCTTAACTCCTGATTTAATATAAAACCAGTTGCTAACCTCATTTCCTACCTTAACCGCAGCAGTATTATTCTCGTACATAGCGCAAATCACTTTAATGTATTTTTCTGGTATACCATATAACGATAAGACCTTTGTTAACGCTGTTCTATCAACATAATCGAAAGCTTGCTCATAATCGATAAAACTAAGGACCAAAGGTGTTTGAAAACGAAGGGACTTCTCAATTATTAACCTAAGAGTGAAAACATGGTCGACACGTCCTCTACCTTTTCTAAAACCACATTGTTCTTCCCTTAAAACTTTGTCTACAGCATGTCTCAGTCTAAAAAGTATCATATTACTCAGTAATTTGCTACCTACAGAGACCAGACTAATGCCTCGATAATTACGACACTCACTCTTGTCACCTTTCTTATACAGTGGTTTAATTAAGGTTTTCCTAAAATCATTGGGTACTTCCCCTTTTTCAAAAATCATGTTCATAATCTTCAGTAGCTTATTCCTAACCTCAGAGCCACCATATTTAAGAAAATCATTAATCATACTATCAGCACCTGGGGCCTTATTATTTTTTAATCCTTTTAGTACTGTCGCTAATTCTTCCTCACTAAACAAATCTTCCTTCACATCCAAGGTATCACAAACTTTTTCATTTTCATTTATATCTTTTCCTGCAACTGTATCTCGGTTTAGCACATTCTCAAAATGTTCCACCCATCTTTCTTTAACTTTTTCCTTATCACTAATTGTGGCCCCATTTCTATCTTTAACTGGCACTAGTCCGGATTGGCTACTCCCTTTCAATTTACTAACATGCCAGTATAATATTTTACTATTACGCCGTCTAGCCGCATCTTCCAGATTCTCAGCAATTGTATCCATCGCCTCCACTTTACATCTCCTTAGTTCATATTTTAATGCTTTCTCCACTTTCTTTACATTCCTTTTGTTTTCATACGACCTATCACTCAGATAATTCTTATACAAACCCCTTCTACTCTCTATTAAACCTAAAGCTTTTTCACTAATATTCCTAGTTGCAGTCTTAGCACTCTTCCCTAGGACGCCGTCAGCAACTTCACAAATTGTTTTCCTGAAATTATTCCATCCGTCTTCCACATTGTCAAATTTTAAACCCTCAAGTTTAGTACTCAACTGTTCCTGGAATTTTTTCTCAAATTTTCATCCTGAAGTCTACCAACATGATAACTTTCCGGGAGGGAGTTACCCTTCCGAAATTTTAGCTTTAAATTAACCTTAGACACTACTAGATGGTGATCTTTACTTTTAACATCAATAACGGCACTCCTATACACCCTAGTATCTTGTATTGATCCTGCTAGTCTTCTGTTTACAATAACATAATCAATAAGGTTTGCTGTCTTACCATCACGTGAATACCATGTCAACTTATGGGCCATTTTGTGACCAAACATCGTATTAGTTATAACTAGGTTGTTATACCTACAAAATTGCAAAAGCCTATAGCCATTACTGTTTTCTTTTCCTACACCAAATTTACCTAGGCTAGGATACCATCTATCCCTATTTCTACCAACCTGGGCATTAAAATATCCTAGCAAAAACACCATATTTCTACCTGGTAACCTGTAAGTAAAATTCATCTGAGTCACTAGTATCTCCATCAGTTGGTTCAATGGGAGCATATACTACTATAATTGATACTCTAAACTTTTTAGTCATAAAATGAGCAATTAGTATTCTATTATTAATACCTTCCCAGCCTAAACAAGACTTAGCAGCTTCCTTATTCATCATGAGCCCTACTCCCTGTCTATGTACCCCATCCTTCCTGCCTGAGTAAACAAATTCTATGTCACCTAATTTCATGCGTCCTACCCCTGGGATATGAGTTTCTGAAACTCCTAATAAATCCAGTTCAAACCGTCTGAATTCGTCAGTCAAAATGTCGATGCGATAGTAATTTTTTAACGTCGTAACATTCCAAGTTCCAATTTTCATGTTCTTTAAATCTTTGAAATTATTTTGGCCTCAAGAAAAGCAGTGATCCCGGATACCAGTGCAGGATGGGGACCAACATATCTTCTCAAGTCTACACCGAAGCGCTTAAGCCGGCTTAGAGCCGGACAGCAAGTAGTCCCTGGGACCTCCAGTAAGTTGGAAGCTTTGTGCAATCCTGGGCCCATCTTGGTCACAACATGGTTTTTAGCACTTGGCGGTGCTCTTCTATCAACAAGAGTCAAAATCCTGCACAGACAGTCCCAAGCCTATTACCTCCGACTCATTATATATTCATGCCTACAAATATTATGCTACTACGGGGAGGCAGCCCATAGTAGATAAATTAGCTAAGAAGAGGTTTTTCAGCCTGAAAACGCCCATCAAAACAAACCAAGACCAGAAAATTATCCAATAATCAGAATCCCCTACGACTGCCGTGTTGTTTACTAGGCTATAATTTCCTCGAGGGGTGCATCTCCTCAAGTTGGAAAAATTGACCGCAAGTTTCCTAGTCTTGCAGGTACCCCGAAGGGGTCGAGGCAGCCCTTTACAGAGGCCGTTGTCAATAAATCTGGATCTTACGCCCTGCCGCAGTTGTCCTCCTATAGAGGATCCTCCCACGATGGTGTTCTGCTTCACCATGCAATCTAACCCATTACTGGGAGAAGGTTTGTAACTCATCTGACGTGTGAACACGGCAGTTGGCCTTGCTGAGATGCAAATTTTTGTGATGCTCCTAAGGAATTTAATCTCTCACTTTCACGACAACACACGCATACATTCCAATGAGAGCTCAATTATTGCTTGTTTCCTAGTTAAAATATTTGTCTTTTTTTCAAAATTCAACGCAACGATAACTCTATCATGCACACACACTTTTTTTTCTAAAAGGAAGAATCATGGATAACATACGTATATCATTTTATTTTCATATTTCGAAAATATCACAAGTGAGTTTCTTTTTTATGAATATGAAGGCATTCTAAGACAAGAAAAAAAGTTTCTAAGTTTTAAAAAATGCATTGAAATGTTTTTATTGAAATAATGGCATGTAGAATATCATCATAAACAATTTTAATGTTTCCAGTTTATTCCTAAAAACTAATTCATCATATTTTATCTTGACTTGGCACTTATTTTATTTATGGGTCATACACGAAATTTAACATGGTTTCACTTACATGCTCATCACACATTTCAACATTGCTATTATTCTCTTCAATGATGGTGTCTTATAGTAAACTATCAGTGATACTGCTGAAGTCCACCGATATTTTGCTTTTCATTGAATTTTCTTTAATTTCCTTGATGGTATTAGTGATGTCCTCTCTCTTATTTTCAATGGTATTCATTATCTTGCGAGTACACTGATCCCATTAGAAGGCCAACCAACGTTCCCTTTCTATTTCTACTGTAATAGTGGGTACTTTTGGCTTCGTTTCACTCCTGCTAGCACCTTCAACTTCCAACAGAGTAAAACCACCCATATGTTTCTATGAACAAAAAATCTTTATTCACAATATTATCATTTTGAACTCTGTTCAAAATTAAGTTCCTCCCCCCCCAAACATTCCAAGTTCCCTAAGAAATTCTAATTCCTAAAAAAAAATCCAAGCTCCAAAAAAATTCTAAGTCTTAAAGAAAAACCTAAGTGACAAATAAAGGCATTTTATTATAAACTAGTTTATCATTAATGGAAAAACACATGGGTGCACAAAACTTCTTGTGCTTATCATGTTTTTTGAGCCACTTGGTGTAGTTCCAATTTATATTATGAGTTTTGTTCTTCTTCGTAGATTGCTCTATGCACATATTCCGAAAAGGAATGTGTCTTGGAATCCATGCACTAAAAAATCACATCTCATCTTCGGAGTTACGCATCTTATACAGATATTTGGAACACTCGAAGTCTTCCAAATTGAATTGTGCTATATTTGACTCGCACTTTTCAATTAAAAGTTTACCCGTAGGCACATGTCCCTTAACAAACAACACTTCAGATCCAACAAAACTGCATATTTTTTTTTACTTCATCTTGAATAGTAGCAGTTCCTTCCAACCTTCATAGAATGGGGGGATCAATAGATTGTAAATCACTACATGATTCAAGCGTCCTAAAGAACTATCCATAAGTCTACATTGTATATGAGCATATTATAATTCATATACCAGTGATAGTATGACAATTCACTATATTCTATATTGAGAAATAAAAACGCACACTCAAAAATTACACCACACAAGGACTGCCTTAACCAAATATATTCACAATCAAAAACACCATACATCTTTGAAACTTATTGAGCTTGCATTATCTAATTATAATAACTTTATCTTAATTATAATGACTATTTATATATATATATATATATATATATATATATATATATATATATATATATATATATATATATATATATATATATATATACTGAGAGAGAGAGAGAGGGAGAGAGAACGACCTACATATCTATGCTAGATGACAGGCCAGGTTCAAATAGTTTTGCTGTCTACGGATGAATATCATATATCTTTTTGGATATGTCTTTGTAAATAGAAGCGTAATCCTC